>NC_143578.1:13136652-13293864 GCF_048544385.1 Mastigoproctus giganteus
ATAACGGGTTTCAGGCACTCCTCCAAGATAGCAGTATAGGTTTCTGCATTCACCGTTCCGTTAATAAACTTAATTCGCCCCACCCCTTTGCTTGTTATGCATCCCCATACCATCTGACCTACGGGGAACTTTACAGTCGGCGTTATGTAGTCATGATGGTATGCCTCCGATTTTCGTCTTCTGATATATCGCTTCCCATCCAAGCCATGCAGGTTGAATTCGATTCGTCAGAAAAGATGACGGTGTCTCATTGCTCTTTTGTTCATGAAACATGCGTTTTAGCCTAAGCAAGTCGCTTCTTCCTCATTTGTTTGGTCAACAAAGGCTTCTTCTTGGGCCGATAGGCATGCAGACCACATTCCAAAAGCCGTCTTTGGATAGTTCATGCACTTGTTTCAACGCCATGGGCAATCTCAAAGTCCAGTTTTAGATCAGGAGCTCTAGTATGGCGATTACGTTTCAAATATCCATCTTGGGAAGGTATAGTTACTCTCTTATGGCCTGATCCAGGACTTCTCTTCACATCAGCAGTTTCACGCTTTAATTTCAGCACCCGGGATACTGTTGACTGGTGGGAGTTTATTTTATCAGCGATAGCACGCGTAGAAAGCCCTTCCTGGGACAGAGCAACAGCTACAGTCTTTTTTCTTGGTGTCAACTGAACACATAGAGCCATACTTACACGTCCGCAAAACAGGATACTAATGAGCGTGTATACCCTTCCAACACCGCATTTATAGAAACGGCTGATGCAATACCTTGCAATTACTGTATGATGCAATAGAAGCTTTATCTGACGCAATACCTTTGCTTTGCGACAAACAAAATGACTGTAATCAAACAATATCTCATACGTTTCACTACAAATGTTACTTTTTTTTAAGGTGATGCAGTTTTTTTGTCCGCCGCTGTATACTTCAGCTAATAAACCTCTGGCTTGTAGCTGTGAAGGTATTGTGTACGGCGTGTGCCTTGTGTATGCAATAAAGAGTTCTTCTATAATGAAGAGTTCTTCTTCTATAATGAAGAGAATACACGCAGTTTGCTTACGTAACATATTGACGCCTCATAGCTTTAGTTGCTTTGAACCAAAACAAGATCTCAACAACAATCAGAACGTTAATGACCATGGAGGAAATTAGTCATGTGCGATATTTTAGATAAAGGTATCTAAAATTTTATCGAGGATAAAAAAAAATTATCAAATATTATTAAATAGTAATAAAATGGACAGGGGGCGCTTTTATGATTTGACATACGAGATATCATATATGAATTTTAAATGAGAGTGTATGTTAGGTTATAATTTCTTTGGTTTAATCCACAGACATGAATGATTCTAATTTCTTTTTTTAAACAGTGACATACGGTGGAAAATTGTTTAGATTCATTACAATATGGTTAACTATTGTATTCACTGTCGAAATGATTAAATGAAAAATTATTTTAAATTCTTATTCTCGAATAAATAGAACTATTATTAAACTCTGAAAATAAAATCCAAATATTCTTAAGTACATTCCCAAACTGGGTCTCTGATTGAATGATTGTGCTACCTGATATGATTCTGTAATTTATTTCTTTATCTGGAAGTGCTTTCATTCAGCATATATGCTCCCGACTAAAAGTTTGGAATCACAGAGTATGACAACAGTTTTCTTTTATTTATTTATTTTTTAAATTAGCTATGACAATGTAAGGTTTAATATATAAAAAAACACACTACAAAGTATTTAAGTTTTTTTTTTATTAAACATTGAAAATTTACATAAAAATATTGATATGATTAATATTAATAACTATAATGATTTTTTTATCAAAATATCCTCCACGAGATTTTATCACTGCCTTATCCAGCCGTGGTATTCTGGCGATTAATTTTATAATAATGTCTTGACTAACGTTATTCCAAGCGATCTGCAAGGTTTCCCATAAATTTTGTGAAGATGGGCAGACATCACGGACCTGAAGGTTTAGATGATCCTGTAGAAGCTCTATTGGGTTTAAGTCAGGTGATTGGGTGGCCACATCGAAATTTGCAATGCCCCCCCCCCGCTGTTGTTTTGTTTGTAGAAATTTGCTGCACAGCTTAGAGCTGTGCTCCAGATCATTGTCTTGTAATATAAAATTTCTTCCACGAAGTCGAAGTTCAGAGGATATTGCATTAGTTTTAAGAATGTTTTTATAGCTATCTTTATTAAAATTCATTCAATTCTGGCGATGTAACTCACTCCAGAAAAACAGAAGCAACTCCCAAATCATGACGGAACTACCATCACGATTTGGGGATTGCTTGATTGCAGGCACTAAACAATGTGGGCACTTGGACCCAAAAATTTCAAATTTGGATTCATCTGTCCACAGGACGTTTTATAACTCCTCAGTTGACTAACATTATTGCTAAACACTGGAATCATCAGTCTTCTATAATATTGAAACAACACTCACTTTCTAGAATATTTTACAATCATTTACAATGTTCAAACACATTTAGGAATCTTCTGCAATGTTTTACCACATTCAGGAATCTTCTGCGATGTTTTATCACATTCCGGAGTCCTCTACACTTGTCTGGAACAGTCACGAATATCATAGAAATTTCTGGAATATTATTTAACTGTTTTGATTTTTATACACAATAGAAAATATTTTAATAAAAATTGGCAAATATATTGGTCCTATTTGAATAAAAACTTTGAAAATTAAGAAAAATTAAACGTGAGTCCCAACTTTTATGTGGGAGTGCAGAAGAAACTCTTCCTTGCGGTTACTCAATGAAAAACAAATGATTCGCAAATAGCGTGCATTTAATTCCTATCGGACTGCCTATCTTTATCTCCCACACTCACTTTTGCTCTACCAGTGACGAGTCCAGGTACTGTACTTTATTATCCAGACGACTATACGAAGCGTCAGGAGGAAGATGTGGGTAGCAGAAAATCTCGTACAGTAGAAGTAAATAACCCCTTCAAATGACTTCGCCTCCATCAAACATAACTTCAGCAGGCGTCGCTGACATGTAGTCACATTGATGTGTGAATCTTGATTTTTTACAACAAAGATTTTATTATTTTTAAACTGTACAGAATCAAAGCCTTTGTGTTGCTTCTACTGGCTGGCAAGATCTGCAAATTCCTGTAATACTTGTTAAGTGCTGACACATAAACTGAAACGGTGGAACGCGCCTCCAAGATGGCAACGGTTGGTCTTTTCACTTAGCGACTTCCTGAGACTGATCTGTTCTATCAACATCTGTGATCTCGCTGCTTTGGTAGAAACAACAGAATTAAAGATGCTTTTCTTAATATCATTTCAATCTTCAATTAAAATCCTACATTAAGAAATTTTAAATACTGTATCATTGCATATACTCATTGCATCTCTTTAAGAGTCGTTTTGTTAGTACACCATGGTCAGTGAGCCAGGTTTGAGACAAAGATATGGGTGTTTTTATACTGAAAACAGACAAGCTGGCCTTAGAACACACACAACATCGCACATCTGTTATGCAGCACATTTCTGCATAATAGATGCTGCATATTAACATTTCAGGCAGTCTGAACAATAAAGGAATGAAGAATACCAAATATGCATCAAAATCAAATTACTTTCCAAAGAACCCTTTCCCCCAGGATTCTGTACAATCCTTGCATGCTTTGCAAGTCTGGTTTGCATCAGACAGATAAGAATTCTGAATGTGTGTTTATAATTTGAGTAGAGCATCTTTGTTTTAAGATCGCGACTTGATTTTTTTTATGTTATTTAGTATTTGCCTTAATCAAATTAAGGATATTAGATGGCAGTGTATTGAGTATGTTGTTTTGTTTCTCAGTCAAAGCAGATGGTGATGCGGAATTTGGAATATTATATTCGGATTTTGAGTCAGCGAAAAAAGCATGCAGCTTCCAGAGAGGGTTCAGAGAAAGGGCACCCAGATTGGAGAGTACGCTAAACGATGCATATATGTAGAACAACTTAAAAGGTGTTCCTGCACAGGTTGGCTACTCGACATCTTATGTGAGACCTGATTCAGGCATACAGCGGAGGGGGATCAGTAATATGAATTAAGAAGGAAGTGTAGTTTGCTGCTAAGAGAAACGATAACCAATGAATTTAGCACAACTTGGCTGAGTTAGTTGATCTCAGGCGAGGGTAGCATGGTTTTTTATCCAAAAAAAAAAGGATTTTTTATTCAGAAACAGCAAATAGACCACAGAGAACACGCAATTTATAGGCATTATTAACATTGGTAAAGGCACATGATGCAAGAAAGCAAGCTTAAATAGCACCAGACAAAAAAAAAAATCTTCTAATTTCAACCATCCACTCGATTCAAATGTTTGTCTAGTTCTGGCTTGAATCTATTTAAGCTATAAATTTCTACAACGACATATGGAAGTTTGTTCCAGCAATCAACCACACGCTGGCTAAAGGCAAACTTCCGCACATCTATTCTACAACTGTCTTTCCTCAATTTGAATTTATGCTCTCACAGGCAATTATTCTGAGCAAGAGGAAGAATCCCATCAGCACTGAGCATGCTCAAATCATTCAAGGCTTTATACACCTCAATCAGATCACCTCGCAGGTGCCTAGTCTCCAGATGCTGAAATTTTCAAAACGTAAGCCTTTCTTCGTAAGAGCAACCCTTTGTTCCGTTCACTAATCGTGTTGCGGTTCTCTGCACTCGCTCCAGCAGCTACACATCCTTCATAAAATGAGGCCTCCAGACCTGTATACAGTACTCAAGGTGTGGCCTGACCATTGCCTCCTTATCCCTTCTAGAAAAATTCCTGTATATCATTGAGAAGACACCATGAGCTACTCTTGCAGACCGTCTGCACTGCTCAGAAATTTTCATATCTGCCTGCACAATTACCCCCAGGTCCTTTTCATTCTCTACCACTGTCAGTGTCGTACCACAGAGTTGATACGTTACTCTGGGGTTACTGCTTCCCATATGCAGTACTTTACATTTGTCAATGTTAAACTTCAGTTGCCACCTCTCAGCCCATCTCCTCAACTTTTCTAGATCCTGTTTCAGCATCGTACTGTGATTAGTGTCCTTAACAACCTTGCCAACCTTCGTATCGTCTGCAAACTTGGACATTAAGCCTGATTTACCATCCTCAATATCATTAATAAATACAGAAAACAGCAATGGAGCCAACACTGAACCTTGAGGGACTCCACTAATAACATATTACGTGCGGTGCAATATGGCCTAATTTGCTAATGTACCTAAAACCAACACAACAACCAACCATTTGCAATGTAGCCAATTTTGTATAAATAGGACAGTTATCCTTCACCGTTCTTCTTTACACGGGGTGGAAAAGGTCTTGGTCCGAATCCAGTCAGTGATGACAGCAGCGATCAAAAAATCTTTTTTTTTTTTTTTTTTTTTTTCACTTCGTAGCTAAATTAGTATGTCTCAGGTTGAGTTGTTATCCTCAGTCACTTAGCTACTCGATGACGGCAAGATTTGTTTTCCTCTCAGGTTTTTCATCCAGCAAAACAGAGAACTCGAGCAGACAACATACGCAATTTATGGACTTAACACATTGGGTGTATCAGATTGTACTTGGGTATCCCTAAGATGACAGTTTAACTGTGTAAACGGTAGACAGTTTGAATAAAATGCACTACTTAACAAAATTAACAGAACAAAAGGTTTTTCATCAAAATTTCATTTTGAATAATATCACCAAAAGCAAATATTATATATAATAGGCATTCTGGCATGCAAATTACGGTATCCAATAGAAATCGATCTATCACCTTACAGAGCCGTACATTATGTAAATTATTCATGCCTATAAGAACATGGTTTGCGACTACCTCACTTCATTCCCGTTTTTTGGCTTGCTCAGTTAGCCACATCTCCAGTACTCAGGATGGCAAGTCATCGTCGTTTAGATGATTCTTTGAAATGACGGGCCGTTGGACGACTTGAAGCTGAGCAGTCGCAGGTGGAGGTGGCACGTTGGCTTAACCCAGTGTCGTCTCGGCACTATGGAAGCAGTTTGTGGTATTTTCACCGTCCTCTCCACACCGGGTGGAAAAGGCGCGGGTTCAAATCTCGTCGATGACGCGAGAAACTTTTATGGAGTTTTTTCACTCAGTGGCTGAGTTAGTTGGTCTCAGGCTTAGATAGCAAGGTTTTTCTGCCAGAACAAGGGATTTTTTGTCCAGAAAAACAAATTCCCATTTATCAAATTATTAAATCCCAATAAGCGCGTCTGCACGTGTAGCACAGTGGTATCGTCTCCGTCCTCCTCACACCGGGTGGAAAAGGCCCGTGTTCGAAACCCGTCGATGATGCGAGGAACTTCAGTCGACTTTTTTCACTTTATTGCTGAGTTAGTCGGTCTCAGGCGTAGATAGCAAGGTTTTTTATCCAACAACTGGGGTTTTTTCTTCCAGCAAAACAGGCAAATCGACCAAAGAACACACGCAATTTACAGTCATAACACATATGGGTATATGTAAGAGATTACGGGTGGCCCTAAAATAATAATTTGAATTTGAATCCCATTAAGAGCGGCGTATAGGGGAACCCCGGAGGCCGCAACAAAGTACAAAAATCCCATTAAGCACAAATCATCGCAGAGCTTGTCCAAATTGGTGCACGGAACATATGACTTGGAGTCTTAACAAATGGAGTACAGTGCTGTGTTCTAATGAGTACCGTTTTAGCCTACAAACGGATTCTAAACGTTATTTCATCTGGAGACACGAGGAATGTGGTACCATCGCTCAAACGTAACAGAAGGGGACACTTACTGTGGAAACGGTGTTCTCGTGTGGGGCAGAATAATGATCAACAGCCGCACCCCCTCTTCATGTTCTTGGTAGAGGTAACGTAATTGCGCAGAGGTACTGACAGCAGATCCTCGAACCGCATGTGCGACTTTTTGGCGGTGCGGTTGGCCCAGATTTTCTTTTAATGCATGACAACGCCATTTATATTTACCTATGAGCACATAGAACTCAAGTGGTGGAGAAATATCTTGAAACTGACTGAAGATATCCAACAACCGCTGTGTCCAGCACGATTACTAAATGTAAAACCCAACCACGTTGTGAAAAGATCCATAAAATTTCTCTCGTCATCGACGGAATTCGAACACAGGTTTTTTCCACCCGCTGTAGGGAGGAAGGCGATCCTACCAACTGTGCTACCCACGAGGGTAGGGTTGTTGTTGTAGGGTTTTAGGCGCATTGCTCTGTGTGTAGTATAATATGTCTGTAAATTGCGTGTGTTCTGTGGTCGATTTGCTGTTTTGCTGGACGAAAAATCTTGTTACTAGGAGAAAATCCAAGTTCCCTCCACTGAGATCGACCAAGTAAGCCAAAAAAGTGAAAAGGTCCATTAAAATTCCTCGCGTTATTGATGGGATTTTAAATCAAGTCTTTTCCAAAGGTTTCGGCACATATTCAAGAAACGTGAGTGGGTTGAAGGTTAAGAAGACATGACAGCAGAGATACGTTATTTTGTATCTTTGTATTTTGTATTGTCTGCTATTGGTTTCACGATTCAGCAGCTAAAACATCAGAAACAAAATAGCGATACTTTTTTCCACTGGGTTCAGAAAGATGCCTGTGAGAAAGCAGTATCTATTCAATTTGGGTTGGGCTTCGGTTCCTGACAGCCTCAGTCCGATTCTGCAAATATTGATGCAATCAGGAATAATCTGAATCAGTTTTATAGATCGTTATTGAATTTTCTGAATATGTATCGCGTAGACGTGCTGAGGAGATTTTCATTAGTTGTATTAAAATGGAAGAAGCAATAAGGAGAAAAGAATCGAATGGAGAAGACTTCGATTAATATAACGAGCCAAAATAAAAAGAAAATAGACAAGGAAGTTCTTTGGTAAATATAAATGCGTGAAAACTGATGTCGATTTTTCAGGAAACTTGTATTCTGCTTAGCGTGTAAAAACGTGTCTCAAAATGTGTCCGCCTTCCTGTAAGATAAACAAAATTTCACAGTTCAGTTTGTTGAAATTTATGGATTAAATGATTATGAAAACTGTTTTTAAAATCAATATAATTTAATTTATATAAAGATATACACTGAGTAGTCACTGAATTATGACCACCCCTATGAAAACTGAATGCGACCTGTTGACTACGTGAGGTACGAGAGTGCGGTGTTAGTCGACCTACGTAGCACAGATAAGGTGTCAGTGGTTCAGTAGGTAGTAAAATTCCAAGCGGGTTAGGTAAAAGGAAGGATATATCGGATTTTGATAAAGGACAGATTGTGGGTGCTTGACGAGCTGGTGCCTCGATTTCCAAAACGGCTGAACTGGTGGGTGTTCGAGAGCTGCCGTAGTTAAAGTGTACCAGGACTGGCGTCAAAATGGTCAAACAACGACCCTACGGCAAAACTGCAAAGGTCAGCGAAAGGTTGATGTTAGAGGTGAGTCCCGGGTCCGACGACTAGTACAGACGAACAGGCGCAGCACTGTTGAAGAGTTGACTACCCAATAAAACATGGGTCAACCCGCAACAATATCTGGCATGACCATGCGTCGCACGCTCGTACGTTTGGGCTATAACAGCAGACGACTCCAACGGCATCCTCTCCTGACCAAGGTTCATCGACGTTAAATACTAGCCTGGTGCAAAGAGCATGCAAGTTGGACGTTAGAAGACTGGAAGAAGGTGTGCTGGTCGGATGAGTCACGTTATTTACTCCACACCATGGATGGTAGTGTACGGATTTGGCGTCAACAACATGAGGCTCTTCATCCATCATGCATGATATCAAAAGTGCAGGCCGGTGGAGGCGGTTGTATGGTGTGGGGCATGTTTCACTGGCAGGAACTTGGCCCCTGGTGCATGGAACAACGTATCACTGGTCTCCGCTATCGTCAACTGCTTGCTGACTGTGTACACCCCGCTATGTTACACATTTTTCCGGATGGCGATGGCGATGGCGTCTTCCAAGATGACAATGCACCGAGAAATCGGGCACTTGTTGTGCAGGAATGGTTTGAGGAACACAATTCTGACTTCCAGCATATCAATTGGCCACCGAACTCCACCGATATCAATCCCATAGATCACTTGTAGGACACTATGGAAAGGCATATTAGGCGTCTGGATACACCAATCACCTCCATACCTGCATTGCTGACCGCATTACACATAGCTTGGTGGTCACTCAGTGTATATTACCGTTTCAAGTTGATAAATCTGACTTCATTGCACCACCATGCCGTGGGTAATTTATTTTTATATATCTTATACTGCAGTTAAAGATTCTGTTCTATAAATCATGATTTAGGCATGTTAGCATGTATTGCGTAAAGCGCATATTGTCTTCGCTATTGTTTGTCTGTCTACATGTAATAATTCTACTCCTAGTGGATAGAATTCCATAAAACTGTATATTTTGGTTCTTTTAGAAAGATTTGTTCGGTAATCCTAAATTTTATTAAAATCGGACCAATAGAAATACGCAATTATTATTTCTTTTTCCGTCTGTCCCGTCCATCAGCAAGTTATAATTCAACTCCCGTGAATGGTTTCATGAAATTTTATATTTCCTCTGTTAGAACGATTTGTTGACTCTTCTCAAATTTCATTTAAAGCGGACTAATGCTCCTGAACACTTTTTGAGTAGTAAATGGATGGCCAGTGCTCAAAACAAGAGGAACTGGAAAGTTGCTGGAGAGGCCTTCATCCTGCAGTGGATTGAAAATGGCTGATGATGATGATGATGATGAATGCTCCTGAAATGTAACTCACAGTACATTAACTAATTTGTTAAAATATTATTTCTGCTGCTACATGAACCATCCTTCTAAGTTACTTCTACTTCTGATGGCCATGCTGAAGTTGTACAGTTTTTCTCCTATTGTGTGTTTTTTCTTTTCTTGAACCGACATGCCCATCTAAACTTGAAAATGCCCTAAATCATTATTTTCACATCTTTTTTATTTATTTTATTTTGCTTCAGTCTTACAGAGAAACTTAAGCATCAAATCAAGTAGACAAGTTGATATATAGTTTAACAATAAAATTCAATGATATACTAATTGTGGCATGGTCTGTTACAATTGATCGATAGACGATTGGTTGGCAGTACGAAGGGCATTTTGAAAAGTTTGTATATTGAGGGGTCTGGTAACATAACCCCCTTTGGAGTCAATACACTTTTGTCACCGATGCTGTAATGCGTTGATTTTAACTCCAGAGAAAGTTTTCTCTTGCACCTCCAGGGATGCATCCACTGCAGTTATGACGTCATTGTCGATGGGAAATGGATGCCAGCCAAGCCGATGGTGCTAGATCTGAAAATATGAGGGATGGTCTCAGATGTTCAAAGCCGCCCTCACGCAGTGCAGCCTTGGCAATGACAGACTTGTGAGGGGACGCCTTGCCCTGGTAGAAAAAGACTCCTCTGCTGAGTTTTCCTTCGCGTTTGTCTTTTATGTTTTCCTCACAAGATCTGTGTATTATGTCCCCTCTGACTGGTTGGCCTCTCTGAAGGTACTCCACTAGCAAAACTCCATAAGCATCCCAAAAACCGATGCCATCACCTTGCTAGCAGTAGGAATCGACTTGGCTTTCTTTGTAGGGAGAGAGAGCTGTGTTCCACTGTTTGGACACTGTTTGGACTGCTTTGTCTCTGGCTGAAAGTGATGGATCCACATCTCATCTATGATCACAAACCTTGCAGGGACATTTGTTGGATTTTCTTGAAAAAGATGCAAATGTTTACTTGATTTGACAATTCTTGTGGTTTTTGATCTGCTGTCAACAACTTTGGGACCCATCGTGTTAACACATTTTTCATAACGAGAACTTCTGTTATTATATGGTACACAGGTTCAGATGAGATGCCCAAGATGCTGGCAATGTATCGAACTGTCACTTGTCGATCACTGACCACCAGGTCATGCACACTGTCAGCAAATTCTGGAGTGATGGACGTTGCAAGTCTTTCGCAGCATGGGTCATCTTCCAGGCTTTTCCTCTCTCGTTTAAATTCTGCTGCCCACTTCTTAACCATGGAATAGAAATGTTGCAATCATATCGTTATGAATTGCCTTTAGCATTAGTTCCTTTCCCCCCCCCAAATATTAGATGAATGCATGGTATTTTATTTCGTACATCTTTGACTTCAGTACTTGTAATTAAAAAGGACTTTATTAAAACTGCATGAAACTTGGTGTATTACTAATTGAAGTATTTTGCATTAAGTACAGAAGTTTTTAACACTGTGCCACTACTCTTTCACACTGAGGCCGAACTTTTTAAACGACCCTCATGCAGTTGAGAGGACAGTTAGTCGACAGGAGAATTGGTAGACATAATTCGTTTCAATTCTCATCCAATTTCGAAAAATATTACTTATGTTAGCAGCAGAAAAAAGGTTTGCGAACCTACCATTACTTCTCCTTGAAGGAACACTCATTTTTATTCTGTGACAGGAAGGATTTTTTTTAGCATTAGCAGTAGTAGAGGCATATGATGCAAGAAAGCAAGCTTATGCAGCATCAGCCAAAAAAAACAAAAAAAAAAAAAACCGCTCCCATTTCACCCCTCCGTTCGTTCCAAATACCTGTCCAGCTGAGCCTTAAATTTATTTAGGTTATCAACTTCCACAACAAAGGATGGAAGCCTGTTCCACCAACCAACTACCGGCTGGCTAAAGGCAAACTTCCGCACATCTATCCTACACCTGTCTTTCCTCAATTTGAATTTATGCCCTCTCAAATGATTATTCTGAGCAAGAGGAATAATTCCATCAGCATTGAGCATGCTCAAACCATTCAAGGCTTTATACACCTCAATCAGATCACCTCGCAGATGCCTAGTCTCTAGACACTGTAATTTGCAAAATTTAAGCCTTTCTTCCTAAGAGCAACCCTTTGTTCCATTCACTAATCTTATTGCCCTTCTCTGTACTCGTTCCAACAGCTCTACATCCTTCATTACGCGTTAACAATTTGGAAGTTACTTAAAGGATGGGCAGAGACGACTCATTGCATCGGTTTTTCTTTTTCTTCTTCTAAGCTGCTTTAAAAACGACTGTTTTAGATGAATTAGCTGAATTTGAACCTTCAATCTTTTGATATCGGAAGCCAAAACCTTGCTAAACTCCAGCTAGAAAAAATTATTTTATTATGTGATTGACCTGGATCAATCCAGGTCGCAATTTAGGTCAATCGCATATTTAAAAGCTTGTCAGTTAAAAACTGTCTACTGGTAATAGCTTTGATAGGCGAGTTTTGAAAGGATCAATACTAGCCTGCCCAATATATGAATAAAAGTTAGTGGTTATGGGAAATCCCGAAATATCCCTATGGCCGTCCCAAGGTATAGCTTAACCACTTCATTAAAATTTCACTTTCGTCAAAGAGTACAAATTCAATTTTGCTAAACTTTATAGCACGTAAGGAATAGCACATATTTTTAGTACAGTAAGCTTAAAAACATACTATACACTGAGTAGGCACTTTAATAGATACACCTACCGAAGAACGAGCAGATCTTCCTCACAGTTAGTCCTCAGAACAGTCTGGACGAATCCAGGCTGTTCTGCGCACATGCTATGGACTCAAAGAGGTGTCGGAAGTGTGCTTCAGAGATGCTTCTCACAGTCGTTACAAATTGGGTAGATCTCTACGTATCTGCCCGATTGATTAATCACTGTTTTTTATGGTATTTAGGACAAGCTGTTGGCTTCATGTAAGTGAAGTTAGAAGTCTCCCTGTCTTCTAAATTCTCCACTAATGCCAATTTTCCCCAAGGTGCGGTTTCCCCATATTTTGCTCTTATATGTTAATGACCTTCTTCCACTTAGAGGCAGTCCCATCCATAGTTTTGCTGATGACAGCACACCACATTTCACCTTCCAGTTGGAGGAGAAACCTGCATTTTGGGGCGAAGAATATTTATTTAATTTCAGTCCTCCTAAAACTCATTCCTGTTTATTTCTCGCAAAAAGGAGTTTAATACGCCTATGCTAATTTTCAATGGAATTCATATTTCTAGACAAGATCACATATCTCTATTGAGGATCATCCTGACTTTTTATCTGTGATGGCATAAGCACATCAAATATTGCTTCCTATCACTCCCTACAAATCACAAATCCGCCCTGCCATGGAATATTGTTCCCACATCCAACCAAAAGAGGGCAGTCAGGTTAATTAGTGACGAGTGTCTTCAAAGTTTCTACACCATCTCTCATAGATGTTCAGTTTCTGTTGCATGCCTTTTTTATTGACGCTTCCATGAGCACTGTTTTTCTTCTGAATTCACTTCTGTAATTCCCCCATTCCTTCCAAACCCGTCCGAACATACATAGCGTTCCGCAGCCCGTTCAGCATTCATTCACTGTCCAACTTCAAACTCACAGAACTAAATTTATCTCTTCCTCATTTGTCCCTTCAACTTCCGTTTTTGGGACAACCTTCCCTCATATATATTTCCCGAAAATTACAATCTACAGAGATTCTAGTCTAATGTCAGCAAGTATCTTCTGTCGTCTCAATCTACAATCCATACACGATGCTTATACGAAAGGTTATAATATACCTTTCGTATTTATGGTTTCCATAAAACAATTTTTTCCTTAATTGCATGCTCAGACACAAGACACAATCCCTCACTATCTGACCGTATATAGCGTTTAAGGAAAATGTGACACCGTCTCAATGAGCGGTCGATTTCTTGGACGATTGGGGTCTACCTAATAAAGTGGCCACTCAGTGTACTTTGGAGTGTAGAATGGAAAGACTGTATCATGCATGGAAATGAAGAAAGAAAGTAATTAAAGTAAGCGATATGGAGTAATTAAAGGGGTGTTATAGCGGTACAACACCCCTTTAAATATGTACAGCGTATTTGTGTCTACTTCCCAAACCTCAATTTACTTTAATCCTTTCCTTATATGTTATTTTCTTGTTCATTTTCGCATTTTCTTTGGCAAAAAATTAAAAACATACTAAAAGAGTTTGCGTTTCGTACTTTTCAGCACATCCAACAAGTTCCTATTTTGTGTAGTTTAGCATATTTTTAAATCTACGTCAGTTTGAGGTTAAATACCATCACCGTATTTCCTTATGTCTGTCTCATATGAATGTGGACTCTTTAAGATGAAAAGCAAGAATCCAGACAATTCCCAAGGTTTTCCTTATATTTATACGTACAGAGATATGGGGATAGTAGCTACTAATTCAGAATCATCTTAATTATCTGAAAGACAAGACAGATCATGGCAACTGCAAAGTTTAGATAATATGAAACAAGGTCCGAGGGATATTTTATTGACCACAACAAACATCAATTTAAAGTGTGTGTATCGTAAAGTGTACTAAAAACCAAAAAAGGAGAAAGGAAAATATCTTGTTGTTAGATGGAGAGACCAGGGGCGGAGTTTCGACTAGGACAACAATGGTGCTGCAGATTACCTCTGAAGAACGGTCTGTTTACTGGACTGAATTTACTAATGTCAGTATTACAAGGCTTGGCGTGAAAAGTTTTACCTCTAGAAACCACAGAAAGAATGTGGAAATGGAAAAATTGGATGAGGTAAGGAACATCATAATGCCCGGAGAAAGAGAGAGCAAACACATGTATTAACATTCGTTTCACATCTAGTGGTAAAAGTTGAAAGTAAGTCGAAAGAGGCCAAAAGAATTCAGTATGATAAAACAAATAGGATTTCTGATTGCGCTGTATCTGATGAAGTTCCATCGCAAGCTTCGATTTTGTTTTAGTAGGTTATAAACTTTGGGTGTAGATGAAAGAGGCACAGTTAGGTCGGGGAAGAGCAGTAACTTTGTAGGGTAGGACAGTACATCTGAAACCTTTTAAACGATATATATTCCTCATGATGAATTCGATTGCTCTGTAGGCCTGATTGGTGATGCAAGAAATATGCTTAAGAAGTTGGAGGGTGATGGTTGTAAGATCTGAAAATCTTACAAAAATAAAATATTTTTTTTGACTTCTGAAGTTAGTTTTCCTTTTTGGATTCTTGCCGTTGGGAGAAATGTTAATAGCGTCAGTTTCAATAAACAAGAATTATCCAGTAAGGATTGTAAAACTTAAAAGGTAGGAAGAACGAAAAACAGGAAAATTAGCTTTGCATCCGTCAAAACAGAAAACTGACGGAGAATACTATGACAAACCCAGCAGGGGGTCCGGCGCTGCAAAAACAACTTAAGTTTTATGAGGGGTCACGCACCGGAAACGCATACGGCAAAACGCACACTAGTTTCTAAAAATAGATGCTATAGTAGCTAGTGTCACAATTTGTGGTTTTTCTGAAGTGCTATAGAGACAAGCTGTGATGACACAGGAGGAGGTGTTTTGATGCATTCGGCCTACATGAAAGAGCTCAACGGATGTTAACAGGTAGGAAATAAAAAAGGAGAGGGGTATTGTGAATCACGTGCCACTAGGCTGGCTGACCTGCCAACAAATGAAAGGATAAAAATGAATATAGGAAAGAGGTGATTGGAAGAAACCCACTGTGGGGAGGCGTGGAAAATTCAGGAGTAAGAGATTGTTTTTGGTCGGGTGAGTGGGAGAAGAAGTGCGGAGGGCAGGAAGAAGAGAGTGAGAGAGTGTCAGTGAGTTGGGCAGGAAGAAAAGAGTGAGAGAGTGTCAGTGAGTTGGGCAGTAAGATGAGAGTGGGTCAGTGTCAGTGAGTTGGGCAGTAAGATGAGAGTTGGAGAAGAAAAGAAAGGAATGAGTTTTTTTAGATAGAGTAGCCGGTGGAGAAAAGTGGCTAAGTTCTAATGTGTAGTGAGTATGAGGGGTAGATAAGCTTTAAGTGAACAGTTAAGTCAGTGATCTAATAAGTAGTGAGAGAAGCAGTCGAGTAAGTGGGAAGATGAAGTTGGAGCGCCGAAGTCGGTCAGACAGTCAGTCAAAGTAGACTGAGTTTCGAAGTGAGAGACGAACACGTGCCATAGAAAAGAGGGAAAAGTTTTCAAGATCCTTAAAGTAGATGAGAAGGAGTCAACTCCATTATGAAGGAACGATATTGCCTGATATTCTGAGAGCAAGTACGCTGGAGCTGATGAAATCCGAAGCCGGACAAAAAGAGTACAGCCATTCTGATCAGATGAAATTAATGCGTCCATAAAGAAATACAAAGGTACCCAGGAAGGAATCCAGTATCTTATATCGAACTCCCCCAGTGATTGTGAGATGCGACCCAGATAGAAAGAATCCCCTACTCGCTTAGAGAAGGATGTACCGTGAAGTCTGCCAAGTTATGTCAGTAAGTGATTAGTTTGTTTAAGTACTCTCACCATCACATCGATTATAGACACTTGATAACCAGTTTATCAGAACTTTTGATTGAACACATATGTATAAGTAGTACTTTATTGTAATGAATAAGTTAGTGAATGTTATGGACTGAAGGACATTACCCAGGGCAAGTCAATATACATATAGATAAATTTTGGAAGGGAATAGATATAAAATTTTTGATGTGATTGATACTTGTTAATATTTGGTTAAATAAGTGAATGACTAAGTATGAATTTTGGAAGGGGATAGACTGATGTCAGTAACCCCCGAATGTGCAAGTAGTTAATTGTAGAAATTTGATAGTAATAATAATTACCTAGATTAGAGAAGATTGTAGGCTATAATCTGTTAGAAAACAGAGTAATGATTTATACTGAAATTAAGAGTATCGGAGCTTTATCAATTTGGAGTAGGAATTGTTTTGTAATGAAAGAAGAATGTTAATAGATTCTTTTGAAAGTCAATTGAACTCAGGAGTAAGGAAGTAGAAACATTTTGTTAGTTTAAAAGAGGAGATAGTTGTTTATGATTTATGTAAAGGAAATAGCCCTCCTTGAGTTTGCTCAATAGGCAAATTACTTTGCTCATTTACATTCTGTTATAAGAAGATGAAATTAAATCTATTTGGTCATGAGTTTAATAAATTTCTTTTGTTTGATGTATCTATGTAAAAGTGTCCAATAAACTGTATTTTTATTATACAACATTTGTGTGTCTCTTTGTTATTCTGAGAAAAAGCCTATCCAAAGGGAATTAAACTCATCAAGGAGATTTTCCCCTAGAACTTGGAATTTTCTGAAGTAAAATAGTCAGATTGCGCAAGTGGGGAGTTATTATAAAGGGGAGTTTGTTAAAAGGGGAAATAACCAAATATATAAAATAACATTTTCTAAATCCCCCCCCCCCCCCACAATTGGCGAGCCAGCCAGGATATAATTCCCAAACGGAAGGCAGTGTACCAGAATAGCAAGGAAATAAGTTAAGCCCAGTTGCTGAAACTGAGAAAAAAATTCAGCTGGCGAGCCAGAATACATATCATATCGATTTAGAATTATTGTTTAATATAAAATTGATTATTGGTTGAAAAATATTAAGGTAAATAATGGTGGAGATAAAAAGTTAAGTATTGAGTTTGATTATTTATGTGGTATTGAATTGATCATCAGATAAATTTGCTATGATAAGAAATTTATAGATTTAAAGTGTTAAACTTTGAAACATGTTTAATTATGTATTAGTGAATTGATCACAGATTGAACTTGGATTGAGTAGATAAAGGTGAATATAAAGAAAGGAATATTGAAGTATTAGGAGTAATTAAGTGTATAGGAATTCATTATTAGGCTAAGAGATAAGCATTTAGGACAGATTAAACTTAAAAAGGGCAATTATATTACTGTTAATTAATTTGTCAATTAAATTAAAGATGGCTACAAGAAGGGCACATAGCAGTAGGGACAGGGAAAGAACAGAAAATAATGGAAGGGAAGAATCAGTGGAAACAAGTTCTAGCATAGTGAGTAACAATAATGGATCCCTTAGATTAAGTAAGTTCTTAAAAGTTTTTAGGGGCGAACCATCGGAAAGTGTAGACTATTTCCTGCGTAAACTGATAATGATAAAAGAAAAGGAAGGGCTAACAGAATTAGAGGTAGTCACTATGGCCGAGTTTAAATTAGAAGGCGCAGCACAGAGAAAATATTTAGAAACTACGCAGTCCACAGAAGTTGAAACTCTCGAACAATTCGAGAAAATTTTAAGAAAGCTATTCTCTGAGAAAATTACCTTCCTGGAAGGAATCAATAGGCTAAGCAACATAACACAAAACAGTCGCGAAACCGTGGAAGAATACTATAAGAAGTTTAGAACAATTAAACTAAACACAGAAGTTTCCGAAAATGAAAATGGCGTCTTCGATAAAATTCTAATGGACCAGTTTTTATCGGGAATTAGAGAAAGATATAGGCGAGAAATACTTAGGAGTAAGCCAAAATCCTTAGCAGAGGCAGTACAATTGGCTGTCGAAGAGGAGAAACTAGATTCTCATGGTGGGGGGAACACTAGAGAGGACGTTAACATATTAATATCCGAAGGGGAAACAAAACCCGAAAACAGTAGGGATAAGGGAGGTGAGAGAAGGTTAGAAGGTTTAGAGAAACAGATCGCAGGGGTGGAAGCCAAATTAAACAAGTTATTAGAAGAATTTAATACCAAGAAACAAATAAAGAAAGAGGAAGTCAAAGAAGTTAGGCAAGAAAGATATGGAAAGAAATGCTACATATGCGGGCGAAGCAATCACTGGGCGAGGGAGTGCTGGTACAGAAATAGGCATCACGAGAGCAGAAATGAATACTGTCACGACAGGGGCACAAATCAAAGGGAGCATATAAGCATGAATGCTCTGCATCTTAGATGCTGGAAAAATAATTCATGTGAAAAAAGGAGCAATAAATCAGGCAGCACAAGGAGGAAGCCACACACACATAGAAGTGAGTTTATAAATAGAGAACCTATAGTTGTGGCCACCCTAGGACATAAATGGAATCATCCAAGTCTAGTCAAGTGTTATAGGTGTAACAGATATGGGCATATCGCTAGATTTTGCCCAGCAAGAAGAGTACATCACAGAGATGAATATAAAGCTGATGACCCAAGAAATGAATGGAAACTGAAGAGGGGTCGGTTCTATCCATGGCGACCAACAAACCTGAAATCCGGGCCAAGCGAAAACGAAAGTAGATCCCATAGGATCAAAGTTGGTTATCAGCTGAGAGAAAATGATGATAAATGTAAGACACCGACTGCAGTGGTGGAAGCGAAAGGAAACATAAGGAAAGGCAATGAGAGGCAAGTGCAAAGAACGAGTCAAAAGTTACCGCAAAGAAAAAAAGATGTTGATAAAGTTCTGATTGCGCAGGAAGAATTAAGAAGATTAAGGAGAAAGAGAAGAATTAGAGAAAATGACGAAACAAGGCAACAAGCAGAAAACAAAATAGTGAATGTGGAATTAGTAGAATTAACAGAGAAGGTTAGGCAAAATTCAGGGCAAATAATATCTCAAAGGGAAGGGAGACTAGAAAATAAAAATAGGAAACCTCAAACGGGAGTAGCAGGACAGTGGAAAGAAGGACTTGCGAATCAAAGTGGAGAAAGGGCAATTAAACTGAAAGAATCAAACAGACTCCAGCAATTATATTTAGTGGGAGGATTAATTGATGAGTACATGGGATGGGAATAGTTTTAGGAAAGCCCAAAATATACATTTAATTAATGTACTTGTATATAATTGTAAATATTTGGCATCAGAAGGTAGTATAAAATAAGTGGTTGTATATTAGAGAGATGTAAATAGATGTAGGCGGTTAAATTCCAGGGAAGGTGAAGGAGTATAGAAAAAAAAAAAAAAATGAGAAAAAAAAATTCTACACAGGTATAATTTTTTTGGGAGAGGAGCGGCAATTGTAAGATCTGAAAATCTTACAAAAATAAAATATTTTTTTTGACTTCTGAAGTTAGTTTTCCTTTTTGGATTCTTGCCGTTGGGAGAAATGTTAATAGCGTCAGTTTCAATAAACAAGAATTATCCAGTAAGGATTGTAAAACTTAAAAGGTAGGAAGAACGAAAAACAGGAAAATTAGCTTTGCATCCGTCAAAACAGAAAACTGACGGAGAATACTATGACAAACCCAGCAGGGGGTCCGGCGCTGCAAAAACAACTTAAGTTTTATGAGGGGTCACGCACCGGAAACGCATACGGCAAAACGCACACTAGTTTCTAAAAATAGATGCTATAGTAGCTAGTGTCACAATTTGTGGTTTTTCTGAAGTGCTATAGAGACAAGCTGTGATGACACAGGAGGAGGTGTTTTGATGCATTCGGCCTACATGAAAGAGCTCAACGGATGTTAACAGGTAGGAAATAAAAAAGGAGAGGGGTATTGTGAATCACGTGCCACTAGGCTGGCTGACCTGCCAACAAATGAAAGGATAAAAATGAATATAGGAAAGAGGTGATTGGAAGAAACCCACTGTGGGGAGGCGTGGAAAATTCAGGAGTAAGAGATTGTTTTTGGTCGGGTGAGTGGGAGAAGAAGTGCGGAGGGCAGGAAGAAGAGAGTGAGAGAGTGTCAGTGAGTTGGGCAGGAAGAAAAGAGTGAGAGAGTGTCAGTGAGTTGGGCAGTAAGATGAGAGTGGGTCAGTGTCAGTGAGTTGGGCAGTAAGATGAGAGTTGGAGAAGAAAAGAAAGGAATGAGTTTTTTTAGATAGAGTAGCCGGTGGAGAAAAGTGGCTAAGTTCTAATGTGTAGTGAGTATGAGGGGTAGATAAGCTTTAAGTGAACAGTTAAGTCAGTGATCTAATAAGTAGTGAGAGAAGCAGTCGAGTAAGTGGGAAGATGAAGTTGGAGCGCCGAAGTCGGTCAGACAGTCAGTCAAAGTAGACTGAGTTTCGAAGTGAGAGACGAACACGTGCCATAGAAAAGAGGGAAAAGTTTTCAAGATCCTTAAAGTAGATGAGAAGGAGTCAACTCCATTATGAAGGAACGATATTGCCTGATATTCTGAGAGCAAGTACGCTGGAGCTGATGAAATCCGAAGCCGGACAAAAAGAGTACAGCCATTCTGATCAGATGAAATTAATGCGTCCATAAAGAAATACAAAGGTACCCAGGAAGGAATCCAGTATCTTATATCGAACTCCCCCAGTGATTGTGAGATGCGACCCAGATAGAAAGAATCCCCTACTCGCTTAGAGAAGGATGTACCGTGAAGTCTGCCAAGTTATGTCAGTAAGTGATTAGTTTGTTTAAGTACTCTCACCATCACATCGATTATAGACACTTGATAACCAGTTTATCAGAACTTTTGATTGAACACATATGTATAAGTAGTACTTTATTGTAATGAATAAGTTAGTGAATGTTATGGACTGAAGGACATTACCCAGGGCAAGTCAATATACATATAGATAAATTTTGGAAGGGAATAGATATAAAATTTTTGATGTGATTGATACTTGTTAATATTTGGTTAAATAAGTGAATGACTAAGTATGAATTTTGGAAGGGGATAGACTGATGTCAGTAACCCCCGAATGTGCAAGTAGTTAATTGTAGAAATTTGATAGTAATAATAATTACCTAGATTAGAGAAGATTGTAGGCTATAATCTGTTAGAAAACAGAGTAATGATTTATACTGAAATTAAGAGTATCGGAGCTTTATCAATTTGGAGTAGGAATTGTTTTGTAATGAAAGAAGAATGTTAATAGATTCTTTTGAAAGTCAATTGAACTCAGGAGTAAGGAAGTAGAAACATTTTGTTAGTTTAAAAGAGGAGATAGTTGTTTATGATTTATGTAAAGGAAATAGCCCTCCTTGAGTTTGCTCAATAGGCAAATTACTTTGCTCATTTACATTCTGTTATAAGAAGATGAAATTAAATCTATTTGGTCATGAGTTTAATAAATTTCTTTTGTTTGATGTATCTATGTAAAAGTGTCCAATAAACTGTATTTTTATTATACAACATTTGTGTGTCTCTTTGTTATTCTGAGAAAAAGCCTATCCAAAGGGAATTAAACTCATCAAGGAGATTTTCCCCTAGAACTTGGAATTTTCTGAAGTAAAATAGTCAGATTGCGCAAGTGGGGAGTTATTATAAAGGGGAGTTTGTTAAAAGGGGAAATAACCAAATATATAAAATAACATTTTCTAAATCCCCCCCCCCCACATGGTGAAGGTCCTTACATGCGAACCTTTTGAATAGTTGTGGAGCTAATCTGGAAGATAGCTCCTGGTTTGGTATTCGTCCTAGGAGAAAAGTTAATAGAGTAGAACTAGGTTTTGTTTAAAGAAAGTCTAATTATAACTAGGTTTTGTTTAAAGAAAGTCTAATTATAACTATTATAACTCAACGGGAGTCATAAAAGTGGTATCGTAGCTTAAGCTTGCCAGGACGCCCCTCCATTGACAGTTCATCACGTCCTACCCAAGCGCGACCTATTAGACACAACTGTAAATACGTTCATATACCTTCGACAAGATAGTAGTACGATTGTGGATGCAAGATGCTGCGTTCGACTGAATTAACAGACTTTTAGAGCAGAATGATAATACGATGTTTCATAAGCAATCGATCTGTACGTGACATTTCAACGACATTAAAGATCTCTTAAGTCGAGAATTGGTGATGTAGCCTGCAAACGGAAGTGGACTGATGCGAAAACCATCATGAAATGACCTAGAAAACCTAGGTTTTCTAGGTCATTTCACACACAGCAAAACGAGGGATACTGTTCAGCACCAGTATACAGTGCACAGGACGCTGCATGATATGAGTTACCACGGTCGTGTAGTCGTAACCTACCCACTAATCGACTTGACTGATACCAGACGCTGTCTAGCTTGGTGTAACGCCCGCCATTCTTGGACCAGGACGTCTGAAATTGGCAGATTGGTCTACGGTCCAAGAAAAATTGACCGTAGATCAATGGAAAGTTGTGCTTTGGATTAGGAGTCACGGTACATGGCCTACCAGTCTGACAGTCCTACCTGAGTGTGGCAGATGCCCACAGAAAGCTACCTGCTGGATTATATCGTTCCGATAATGAAATTTTCCAGAGACAGTGTGATGGTCTGGTACTGTTTTTCATGGTCTGGCCTAGGACCACTAGTTATTTTGGTCAAAACCCCGAATACTGAGGTCTGTCGAGACGTCCTGGAAAATAATGCGTTACCAATGCTGTGGTAGCACGTCGGGAAGGTATCAGCTGGACATTGCTGTTCCTCATCACACTACTTGCGTTGTGAGAGACTGGTTTGAGGACATGAGCGTCGAAAAGTTGGACTAGCAAGCCCATAGCTCTGACCTGAATCCTATAGAGACCCTTTGGGATGAAGTACATCATCGGTGCGTTTGAGGAGAAACTGCCCAAAAACAGAGCTGACTGGTCGCCGCTTTGAAAGCTCAATAGAGGAAAATATCAAATATCGGAATTGCAGTTGCCAAGATAACCCTAATTGTAGTGTTAATTTCCCGCATTTGTTTCGTGGTAAATTAGTTTCTTTTTCTATAATAAGGTTAAAGAGCATTACAGCATCGCATCGGTTTATGTAGCTAAAAAGTTTTGCCACGTCTCATGTATATCAGCTAATAGCTGTGCTGATGTGACAGGCGTGGTCATGGAGGAAAACCAGCCAACGATAGCTTATCGATCTTTGTTGTGTTCCGGACAGTCGATTCGTAAGTTGCTCTTATTGTTGTATGGTTTTAGGAGCATCAGCGACAAGGCTGTATTGCTCAGTGTATATTATCTGTAAATTGCATATGGTCTGTGGTCGATTTCTGTTTTCTGGACGAAAATTCCGAGTTTCCAGGAGAAAACGCCATACTATCCTCGCTTGAGGCCAACTTACTCAGCCACGTTGTAAAAGTCCCATAAAAATTCCTGAGGTCATCGACGGGACTCGAACTCGGTGTTTTCCACCCCATGTGGGGAGGACCGACGAGGGCTCGATTCGTAGGCTAGACTTCTCTTACAGGATAAATAATGCAGTCGGTGGTTAAAGACGTAATCTTGGATCACCTTGATATGAATGCAATTATACGACAATCACAACATGCATTTGTCAAAGAGAGATCTTGTCTGACCAATCCGACTCACCACTATGACCTAGTCACAAAGGAGGTGAATGCAAAAAAAAAAAAAAAAGAAGTTTTTACTTTTGATGCTGTTTCATACAATAGACTGCTGTACAAATCGCAGCAGTGTGGCATTAGGGGCAAGCTACTGCTGTGGATGAAGAAATGGTTGAGTGCCAGGAGATAGCGGTTATTACTAGCCTGTTCCCTTCGTAGGATAATGTTATTAATGGAGTGGAGTAGAGGAGTCAATGTGAGTGGAGAGTACCTAAACCATTTACGATTTGAATATGAAATTGTGATCATAAGCCATGATTCCAAAGAATCAGAGGAAAATCTTAATCAGTTAAGCAGAGTTAGTAAGGATTTCGGACTGAAGATGAATATGGCTAAAACAAAAGTAATGATGAACAAGTATGACATAGAAAAAGAAATATAATCATTGAAGGAGAAGTAATTGAAAAGGTGGATTCATATACTTATCTGGGACAAGTCATTAGCTGTAATAATGATAAATGGCTGGAAGTCAAGAGAAGAATAAATTTTGGATGGATAACATTCAGGAAATATAGTCACATACTGGGGAGCAATATCCTAATTTGTCTGAAACGTAAAATAATGAACCAAAATATACTCCCCACCATGACTTATGGAAGTGAAACTTGGGCACTCACTAAAAGAATGGAAGAGAAGATGAGAACTACACAGCGAAGAATGGAACGAATTATATTGGGAATCAGACTGCTAGATAAGAAGAGAAAGACATGGATTAGGCAGCAAACTCAAGTAAGGGACATTCTTATCAAAACTAAAGAACTAAAATGGTCTTGGGTAGGATACATAGCTCGAAGACATGATGACAGATGGACTAAGAAAATAACAGAAAAGTACCAAAGAGGAGCTAGAAGAAAACCTGGAAGACAACGACGGAGACGGAGAGATGAAATTCACGAGTTCATGGGTAGTAAATGGATGGCCATTGCACAAAACAGAAGGAACTGGAAAGTTTCTGAAGCGGACTTCATTCTGCAGTGGATTGGAAATGGCTGATGATGATGATGATTAGTAGATTTCCTCAGGATTCGTTACTGGACCCCTTACTGTGAATTAACGATAAACAGGTATTTATTAAAACTATTTAGTAATGGTATTGGAAAGGAATTGTTTAATTTAATGTTCAAATTTACTGATGATACAAAGATTTGAATCGTGGTTAATGGTAGGATTCAAGGTGTGCTAGTGCAAAATGAGCTGGATAAATTAAGATGGGCTGAAAAGTAATCGAGATTTAATAAAATATGTACTGTACTTGTTTTACTCCAGCGCGAGCACTTAACAGCGGAGTTAACAATTAGTCATTTCCCAAATTAAAGAATCGTTTATACCAGTCAGGTATGTTTGAATTAGTCCATTCAAACTTGTGTACGTACTGTATTGCACTCTCGATTGGTCACTCGGCTATCGAGCTTAACAGAATAGCAGTAATGAATGTGTCAAGCGTAAAATAGAAAAAAAAAAAGTCCTAACGGTAATTGTGCAGTCCGACATAAAGTTCTCTGAGCAGTGCCTATTGAGTGCTAGAACAGCTCATACGGTTTTGCCAATGACATACAGAAAATTTTCCATCAGGAATAGAGGTGATTGTACCGTTGTATAACGCAATGATGGGGCCCTAAGATGGACTTCAGTTCTATAAATTGTCTTATCTAGGCATCTGCGAGGAGACCTGAGCAAACAAACATTGATATATATCAAAAGTTTTAAAGCAGTAATCCAACCAAGGAAATGAAAAGAAATGTCGCAGCTCATCCTTTGTAATGCCAAACAACACGAGGCTGAGATTGGTCACGAGATAAAGGCTTCATTGGAAAAGAGACCAATAGTAAGTTGTGATCTGAGGTGCTCGTAGGATCACTCATCTCGACCGCGTACTTGGAAGAGTTGTTTATGAAAAAAGATCAAGAGTGTTGGCTGTGTGTCGGTTATTCTGGTAGATAAATGAACAATCTCTGCGAGGTCAATAGTAATTGCAACGGCCTTAGCATCTCGACCAGCTGGGTTCGTGTGACCAAAAAACGGAAGCCAGCTGGAGTTGTGAACATTGCAAAATCACCAAGGAATGGAGTTGTGAACATTACAAAATCACCAAGGAAAATTACTTCACTGTTAGGAAAGTTTGACTGGAGAAAGTCTAGTTTCAAAGAAAGGAAGTGATTACTGGAGTTGGGAGAATGATAGAGGCATCAGATGAATTTGACAAAATGGGGTAAAGAGATTTCAACCAGAGAAGATCGAAAAGAGGAGATTTCAAATTACCAAGTTTCTGACAGGGAATATCATTGAGGATATATTCGCAAGTATCACCTTTGAAGCGAAACGAATCTACAACAAATAATTAGGACAACTGAGATAAGCAATTGAAAAAATTCCATTTATCGGTTTAATCAACTGATTATTAGAATTTTGTCAGAAAAGGTAGGTGGAGCTTGGCAGAGTTTAAGCGGAAATGGACCATTCAGATTGGAGCTAGGACAACGTACATTTGTGGAATGAACGAGGAAGTGTTTGAGAGGTTTAGATCTTTTCGCTGATAAGTTTCTTCTATTGATTTCAATATTCATCATGTATTCAGTAGTGAGAAAAGTTGGGGAGGACACATTGAATGAAGTAATGGAATTTAGAGATACCTAGCTCTTTGACATAGTGTAGCCTCGAAAATTCCATGCCGCATGCGCACACACTAGTTGGACTTCCTCTAGTCACTATCTGGCGGAGTAGAGGCAGCTAGATTATACAGTAGATGATCCGGATACCTCATAGAGAGTTACCAATAGGTTCTCTCCGGTGTAAAGAATCCTTGTGAATATATTATCCCATTGAGTTATCAATAAGTTCTATCTAGCATTCGGCCTGCGAACATCACTTTGATTACCCTCGAAATGTAAGGAAGATTGGATCTCTCCATGATACCTATCATAACCCCAAAAGACATCAATTACACTGCATGATGGACGAAATGGGGTTGTCGAAGCATTGCTTTGGAGACTAAACATGGGTTTCACCACATCAAGCCTTCAATATGAGGCGCCTCCGTAGCCAGGTGGGCAGAGCATCAGTGCGTAGCACACGCCTCTTGATTAGACCGAGGTTCGAGCCCGTGACTACCAAATACGGAGGATTCGGAAAGGTCAGGGAATGACCACCGCATATCTCCGGAGCAATATGGCCTTAGTTGCTAATGCTCGTAAAAACCAAATAATTAACATTAACATTAAGCCTTCAATAAGCAAAATAGTGGCATTGCAACGGTTCATCTATCACCTAATCTTGCCTGATAACGCGGAAGGAACCTTGCTCCGTGAGGTCTGGACGTCACACCTAAATTCCTGGTGACTTTGGTTCACGCTTCAGTGGTCACTTTCAGTGTACTAGATGCGATATTTCAGGACTTGCAAATTGGAATTATATCCAAGATTACTAACGGTCCACCATCGTGAAGATGCAACCAGAGCGTTAGGGTGTGGCCAAATTCGGGTTATTTGACAGTGGTTATTAATTATACACTGGTGTGCAAAACTTAAGGACCAACACTATTTCTAACGGTTACAACCACAAAATCTTTACTTAAGGTACTCTTTACTGATGAGAGTAGATTTAGTTTCAGCAGTGATTCCGGATGTCAGCTAATCTGGCGAGAGGTTGGCACACGGTATCACCCCGCAAACATTACTGAAAGGGATCGATGTAGTGGTCGAGGTGTTCTCGTCTGGGGAGGCGTTATCTTGGATGGACGTACACAACTCCAGATACTGGAAGGCGGTACTGTAATTGGTGCACGCTACTGTACTGAGTTAATCCTTCCCCATGTGCGTCTGTTCCGAGTTTCCATTGGCCCCGAGTTCGTGTTTATGGATGATAACGCCACACCCCATCCCACTGCAGCTGTGATATTCCTTTTGGAAAGTGAGGACATTGTTCGTATGGATTGGCCTTCCCGTTTCCTTTCGATCTAAATCCCATCGAACACATGGGACGCTCTGGAGAGACGCCTAGCGGCACGTCCACACCCACCAGAAAATGTTCACAAGCTGAAGATGGCGCTGACTGAGGAATGGACGATGTTACCACAAGAACTTATCAACAACATTGTTCTAAGTATGGACAGGCGGTGCAAAGCCTGCATCGACATTAGGGGTGGCCATATCTCCTACTGAGGACCACCCCTTCCCTTTGTTCCATCTTTGGTAGTGATTTATCTGTATCATGGCAGCCAGTGCTATGTTGCCATTTTTGAATAAAGTCCCTCTGTACCGTTTTGTTTCCGCGGTTGTGTCGGCGTTGTTTCCTTCATCATTTCTGTACATCACGAACTTACTTTGGTATGCTTTTCCCATATCCAGGCCACTCCTATGAGAAGCTACAGGTGAAAACCTGACTGGTCCTTAAATTTTGCACACAGTGTAGTAATTAATTTTCATGGAAAACAACTACGTAAAGTCCTTTCCTGTCTAAATTAGAACTGATAGTTTTTGCTACAATAGCGGAGCAGTGGTATTAACATCTCAATGGAAGCCACTGTCACTACTTGCGAGTAAAGCCTATGAACTCTATTTAGGATGTAAGGAGATCAAGATAATAAAGTATGGGCGCCAAAGATTTCCTGTAGCTCATGTTCAAGGACATTTACAGGCTGGTTTAGAGGTAGTCATAAATCGATGCCTTTTGCTCTTCCGGTGATATAGCAGAATCTTAAGACCACATAAATGATTGTTACTTCACCCAGATTTTATCAACAGTTTTTCCTCTAGAATGGAACAAATATACCCTCTGGCGACCAATATCCAAGAATAAAGTAGAGTATCTCAACATACTTTCTGTTCTAAGGCCAGTTCCTCACGATGATACAATGCCAGTGCCAAAGCCACTCGAAACGTATGGACTTGATTCTGATTCTGGATCGGAAAAGGAGTCTTCAGAAGACACAGAACCCAGAACGAGTACAGATTCAGACTTTTCAACTCTTGATACTGCAAAGTCGCATCTAATCATTCAAGCAGAATTTGAGATTTAGTGAGAGATTTGAACTTTTCCAAAACCAAGGCTCAATTACTAGGATCACGGTTTCAGCAAAGTAATCTTCCTGAAAAGGTGTCAAGGTGACTTTTTATCGGAAGAGGATATTGCTTTATGGATGGCGCCTTGGTTTATTGTAACAATGTTCAAGAATTAATGAAAGAGTTACATCTGGAGCATCTACCTAGAGTGGTAGTTTTGTTGACTAGGTTTCAAGATAGATGCACTAAATACTGCTGCTTTTTATGCGTGTGGGACAACCGAGCGAAGGATTGCCACTACATGGTAAAAATGGCCAGACCGTTCACAAACCACACCAGGCCAGAAAAAAGCAGCACATCCTCCTTTGGTGGATGTGCTGCTTTTTTATTTACCTCAAGCATCAAGTTAGGTTTGTTAAAATCAATCTAGCACATCAAGCTAGGTTTGATAAAAAAAATATATCTGAACGCGAAAAAGGAGAAGGATTTTCCAGTATGAGGCAAACGTTTTCTCAAATCATTGAGGCCAAGGCAAAAGATGGGATTTTTGTGGGTCCTCAAATCAAACTGCTGTTCCAAGACGAGGAATTCACTAAAAAATTAAATGCTACAGAAATAATAGCCTGGAAGGAATTCGAAATTGTTTTCTAGGACTTTTTACGCAATGAGAAATCTCAAAATTACAGTGAAATTGTGGATGAACTAATTTTATCGTACAGAGAGTTGGGATGCAACATATCGTTAAAGTTTCATTTCCTACATTGCCATGTAGACTTTTTTCCTGAAAACTTGAGAACAGTCTCCGATGAACACGGTGAAAGGTTTCACCAAGATAATTCTCAAATGGAAAAAAATATACCAGGGAAAATGGAGTCCATATATGTTGGTAGACCACTCTTAGAACCTTGTACGGGAGACACCAATGACCGATTATAAAAGGAAAACAATGTCTTCACACTCTGAAGTCAGTTTGTGCGAGACAGAAGCCAGTTAACTACATCATACACGTGTTGCTTTAAACTCCACGATCTATGCGTTCGTTTTTATATCAGCCGAAATTTCCACCAGATGGATCCGTAGTTAGTTATTTGTATATCTCTCGGCACAATTCATCTGACTGCTGATATGCATGCACTCCCGATCATTCCTTCTGGGTGCTGCAATTTTAATGTCACAGAGTGTATTACTATAAATGTGCTACAGGAGCTCCTATCCATTTCACAATTTCAGTGCTTACTTAGAATATTTTAGGAATTTTTGTAACAAATTTTGGTGTCGATGGGTTGAATTTTCTTACAAATCGTTTATTATTACTATTTCCTAACGCTCCTGAAATGTAACGCGTGGTGCATAAACTAACTTAGACTTGACTCAATCGATAGTGTATAGATAACCGTTCTTTGTTTACTTTTTACATAAACAGCAATCGCTATCATAGAGGTTGCGATGGCTATTTTCTACACCTTGTGGCAAAAAAGCCTGGGTCCGATTCTCGTATCTACAGGAGGAATTTTTTATTGCTCAGTTAAACGGTCTCGGGCGATGGCACACATCAATAAAACAGAGGTATTCGGCGTTAGGTTTGTGTGCGTCTGTATGTGTGCTAAAAGCTAAAGCAGCTAAGGCTGTGAGGTGTGAGCGTGTTACGTCTGCAACTGCGTATATTCTTCGGTCAGTTTGCTCACACCAGTAAGAAAAATTCTAGTTCACAGAATAAAACTATGTGAGCTCCTCGCTGGTTGGTTGGTTGTGGTAGGGTTTTGGGCGCATCGGCAACTTAGACCATATTGGCAAATGGCCCATGCGTTCTAGGCAATTTGCCTATTTGCTGGAGTTTCTTTGAGAAAAAAATGATGCAACACTCGCTTGAGACCAAGTAACTCAGCCACTCGTGCTTGAGTTAATGGCTTAAAAAAAATAATATTGGAGCCATTGAAGGGATTCGAACTTAGTACCTTTTCCACCCGGGAAGTAGAATGGTGATTATATTAATGTGCTACCCCCGACTGGCCGAAAAACATGCAAGCCGATTGACTATACAGAAGTGTTATATTTTTATGTAGTAGTGGCAATTGATACCAGGAAGTAAGATCATACAGCATTACCCCCGCTCCAAAAGAAAAAAAAAAAAAAGAAGCGCCGTTTACTTTCGAATAAGAGAAACGTTTTTTATGGATGCCAGATACAAACGTCATTGCCCCCTTTTAACCTTCACGTGATCAAACAAAAGAAAAAAAAAAAGGGTTCCGACCTTCCATTAGAAGAGACGAGACACAAATTGCTTACAAGTTGGGACTGAACTTTGTCGTGCCTGACACATTATGTGACAGAAGATGCTCTTTGCTGTTTCCTACTTTTTACTTTTTAGATTGAATGTTCCGTTTCTTCTTGTTTCTGATCGGCTCAATTTGCTTGATAATGACCCTCGTTCAAGGTGTTATTCCAGCTTTATCCTCTCCATCACTTTAAACCTCCCTGGAGGCTATTTAGCGGTCTAGTGGTCAATTAGAGTGAGTTAGACTTCTCTAAATCAAGATACGGAGGAAGCCTATGGAAAAGAGGGGGATCGCCGTACTCCACCTTCTAATCCTAGCCCCTCTTGCATACACTACCCCTATTTACACCCATCCCCCCTCCCGATTTTTTTTTCTGCCTGCAATTACCAGAACTGCCGTAGAGGTCAGTGGGGAACGTTCGCTGCCACGTAGCCATGGTAACGTCATTATTTATGAGTGTCGCGAACTAAATCGGTGCAAATAGCCAGGTGAAACAGCTGTTTCGGCACTAAATCCAGCACACCTCACCCCACCGACCTGTTTCCCTCTCCGCCTCGAGATGTTACCGTAAATCTGGTTCCAGATAAACGCAACCGCGGCTTTGGCCTCCGCCCGTGCGTCGGGGCCACACGTAAGTCGTACGGCAGGCACTAAAAGAAGACGAGGAGGCAAAGGCACGCTGCAGCAATCTCCATTATCTCGCTTCAGCATCTGACACCCCCACAAACACACTGCGAGGTAGAGGGCGCCTCCATAGGGGATGATTTTTGGCCGTTTAATGATGGGCCAGGCTCTGCCTTACCCCCTTGTCAGTGTGCATAGCAGTCCAAATCGCGCTCTTCTTCCGTCTTCCTCCTTTACCCCCCCCCCTTTCTCGAAAATATCTCGAGCTGGCTCGGAGTGTGTGTTAAATTATTACGCTAGCCTTCCCATTACCTCAACTCTTATTACAGAAATTACCCGTTTGGATGTTTTCTAGCTATTGTGCATAGCACACTTTTCCTCCTTCGGAAATAGAGAACAAGTTTGGACTTCCATCCCTCCCTCCCTCTCTCCCCTAGTCCCAGCCCTTTAGTCTCTCCCTCTCCGTATCTCGCATATGACGATAATATTCAGGTTCTTTGTCCCTCCCTTTTTACCTCGATCCAAGATGGGATTAAAATGTTAGCTCGCGTCATTGCATGCAAAGATAGGATGTTTGAAGTGAATTTCTTGTTGGATGCATTCTCAACCCTAACCGTATAGTTTTAGATTTTACATGCAAACACCTTCCCATCACTTACCTTCTCGGAGGATGATTGAGATGATAAATTCCTCTCATCTGTCAGATGGTTTTTTTGCACATCTCTTAGATAGGCACTCTTAGCATATCTAACAGAGCAATCCAGAATTCGAAGAGGACCAATGACCCTTCTAACTCATTCTAAGTTCAGAGAAAAAAAAAATATTGCTGATCCTTTAAAAGGATATTTAATTGAGGGTAAAAGCAGGTCAATTAGAGGTGGGAGGGGACTAGGAAATAACAAACAGGGAGAAGTATTACCTTTAAACATGTTATTTCTGGTGCGAAGCATGCTGTAATATTCACAGAACTTCGATATGAATTGCAATATGGACATCGAGCTGAATATTAGTGCATAATTGGTCAAGGTCAAGGACAGATACTAAAAAATGAATGTTATTGACTATGTCTTATAAGACGCTATCTCATATGAAGACGATGAAACCTGTCACTTGGATTTGGGAATTGGTTTAAGGAAAAGACTGGTATGATGCCTGGTATAGAACGTGGTACTCTATGGAGTAGAGACATGAACCAAATTTGAAGGTTTGAGATGTGGATGTGGAGTAGGAGGATGGAAAAGACAAGATGTGTTGATAAAGTGAGACATTCGATTGGACATGTGTTGCGAGATGAGAGGTTGATGAAGGATTTGGTTCAGGGGAAGTGACTGAGAGGAAGTTGAGAGTTTGATGAATAAAGAAGGGATGGTGGATAAGCAGAGATGAAGAGGAGACTGGGGATAAGGAGAGATATGGAGAAGTATTTGCAATTTTGAATGTATGCGTTGATCTGCTCTTGGTAAACCACCGTAATAATGGATGAATTAAGTTTGGACAAAAAATGTGGTTTTATTGGCCGGATTTGCAAAGACAGATACCAAACCAGTTTTGGTGAAACAAGGATTTGTTAATTTAGCGAGATGAATATTTTCTCGATATTTCTCTGCTTTTATTCAAAGCTTACGAGCTGACATCGCATGTGAGAAAATGAAGGCATAATGGATAGGGTCAGTACCTGGAAAATGAAATGAATGCAATTTAAAAAAAAAAAGCCTCTTTTATTGCTGCCAGTGAGAATTGCGCATCCTCTGTGGAGGAACAAATGGCCAAAGTGTACCGAGCTTTTAATTAATTTACTGCAGTCAACAACCCAGTACCCCATGCCTGACACTTCCACGATCTCATTGCTCAAGATGTGCCGCTGGGCAACTTGGATAAAAAGAAGAGAGAGAGAGGAAATAAAAATAAGAAAATGTGCGGTTTAACACGGGCTAAATGTTCACGAAAAGGCCATTATTGGATTCTTATTGCCAAATGCGTAAGGTTTTAATTTTTGCTCTTCGCCTCGTCCGCACCGCCCCCTACTTCTCTCTTTCCCTATCCACCTCCTTCCTCTATCTCTCTCTCTCTCTCCCTGTGGCGGTCGTTTTTCATGGCGTGGAATGAAGCAGTAAATTGCTGCGGAACTTTCAGAAGCGGTCTGCTTCCAGATATATATCCCGCAGGAGGGTCACGACCTCATGGTGGCGGAGGAGGCACACGTGGTTGCCAAACCACCGTCACAACCAGCGCTAATGTACAGAGTCGGCGTTCCTGTGCCGTTCGTCTCTTCGACGCACGCTGAAGAGTCGCCATCAGCCGTGATGGTACGATTCACCCGTGACCCTAAGAGTCGGTCCTATTCGGATGGCCATTGGTGCGTGAGAGCGGAAGTTTTGAACTATGGCCTGGTGACTGGTCGATAGGCTGACCGCATGATATTTTGCGCTTTTGAAGTCTTACCGCTTTCGTTCGAATATGAGAATAAGAATTGTCTGTCTTCGAATGTAAATACTTGATTCGTCTCTGAATTATTTCATTCAGTTTCTCTTTCTTTCTTTTTCTTTTGGGTTTGGATATACCTGGATTCGATTCCATTGATTACTGGAGGAATTCTTAAAGGTCTCTTCAATCGTGGTTTGATGATCTCAAGCAGAAAGAGTATGGCCGTTCCCCCTGCATTATTCAAAGTCTTTTGGCCTGCATAACATGCAAATTGATCTGCGAAGGCACACTGGTATAAACTTGTGCTAGATAAAAGAGCACAAGAACTACTGTCGGCTAGCAGAATTGTTACCATCTCTGTTCACACACTTCGTGGGAAAAAGAACTGTTTTCAAATTCCATCTCGAAATTTTAAGAGTTTTTTGATTTTACACTATGATCCAGTTAATTGGGTTCAGGCGAGGACAGTAGTTTTTGCTTCAAGAAACTCTTGTTTTCAATTCAGCAAAAGAGACAAACCATAGAGCACACGCAGTTTTTGGTCACAATATATTGATTCCTCTTGGTCATAACTGCCTCTGCTCAAAATCAAAAACAACAATTTATTTCCTTTACCCCCCTGTCTCTCCCCCATCCAGTTTTCTATTGCAAGTACATGTTGCAACATGACCACTGTGAGATTCGAGAAATCTTCCCAATTGTCGGTAGTACTTCTGTCAGTAGTTGTAGGTATTTAAGTGATCATTCCACGCATGCAGCTTATGGAATATTCGTTATACGCTTTTAGTGAGCTGCTTCAAGCAATATTCTACCAGAGTTAGGAATGCATCTCTTTCTGCGATGTCTCTGTAATTATTTTTATCCCCGTTGTTATTTGGCATTGAAACACCCCCAACCTTCGAGAACTGCTACAGGTCCCTTCTGTTGCTATTTAAATTTACTGCTAGCGTTGATCATCAGGGAGTATAAGTTGACTTTTAATAAACATCACATTCACGAAGTGTTGTTACTGGTGATGTGTCCTCATAGTGGCCCCGGGGAGAACTAGAACTGATGGCAAGTTCCGGCTGTTACATTATTTATAATCGTCAAACGCAAGCTGGGTCTTCTCCTGCAAGCAGACGTGGCCCGAAGTTGTGCATACTCTTCATTCACTAACAACTTATGTTTCTTCTTTCCTCTTCGAGACAAACAACTGTAAACAGGGTTCTTATTTGTAGTCTGAACTCGCCCATCTTTCCTTCAGTGCTGGCAACCCACATCCAAAGAATATTCGGTGGAATTCTTCTAAAGTCAACGTTCCTCCGTCATCGACGCTGACATGACACATGTCAGGGTTTCTATGGAAACAATCTGCCGAGTAATTTATGCAAATTACGGTGAATTTATCCCTACGTTACCTCACCAGTAATGGCAAAGAATTTTCCCCCTTCCCTTTTCAAACAACCCCTCCCACATAACGACATTGTTTCTTATAACTGATGCGGCCAAACTCTGTGACCCAAATATTAATTGCCGTAGTTTGCACGTGATGTTCGAGGCCGGACATGTGCGGTGGTGGGTAATGATCTGGAACTGGGACATGAGAGCCAAGACGCTGTGAGAAGCCGCTCGGCTGACGTTCGCCGTATGTTTGCTGCGGTCGCTGTGATGCTGTAATGCTCATGTATAGGAAACAGGGGTGGTTAGCGAGCATGCTCGAGGCAGATGAACCGTATCGGAGATGGTGCAGTTGAAACACATGGGAATAGGTTTCAGTTTATTTCTACTTCTGTAGAATGTTTTGCCGAATAATTCTTATACCCATTAACTTTAACATGAATTCCACAAAGACGAGACTTGAGATTTCTGAACAAATAATAATCACTTGGAGCCAGGTCGGAGCTGTACTGGGAGCGGTTTGATTATTCAAATCCACACTCATGATGTTTAACCTGTGGAACCCGGTCTTTCGCACTGGTACATTGTTATGGAGAAGCAAACTCGATGAACCAGCTTTGTTCGTCTTTTTTCCCAAGTTGCAGATTTTAATTTTGATATAAGGCTGGCATAATATTCCCTTGTTATTGTGGTGTTAGGTCCAAGGTGATAAGTTAAAAACAATTCTTTTCTGCCTCAGAAAATTGATGGCAACACTTTTCCAGCTGATGGTTTTGTCCGAAACCTTTTCGGGGTTGAAGCTCCATTATGAAATGTTTGAATCCATTATGAATTCAGAATCATAAAAATGTATCCAAGTTTCATGACTAGTCAACAAAAAATATAAAAATTTATCTGGATTAGGAAGAATTAATTTTAAATTCTCTTTGGATGGCTCCATCCTTCGATGTTTGTCATGATTGTAAAGGTTTCTGGAAACCTATCTTGCACAAAGTTTGGACATTCCAAAATGCCACGTGTTATTGTTAAAATTATTTTTTGTCTCCTTCAATGACTCCATTCTCCGATGTTTGTTATGAATGGAAAGGATTCCGGAAACTCATCGTCACGAACTTTGGACGTCCCCAAATGCCAGTGTATTATTGTTAAAATGCTTCCATGGTAAATATCAAGTACTTTATTAAGTTCAGACACTTCACATTTTAATTCTTTATCTTTTTAAATTTTTTCTTCAACGATGGAAAACGTTTCAGAACTGATTGCTTCAGATGGCTGACCAGACCTTGGATCATTTTCATTTGACTCCATTCCTCTTTTGAACTCTATTGATCATCTTGCAACAGAGAAGTCACAGATTTAACCCCTTGAGATTTTTTCTCTATGGAATTCTCTAAAAGATAAAGCGCAAACCCAGGACTGCAAACATGCTGAAAATAAATTTTACTTTGATTTCCTGTAACCTATCAAAACACCTGATCTGATTCAAACACAATTGCTTAACCGCTTCACTGATGACGTCTCGTACTAATGGCCTACCTTAAGCTTAGGCAAACAGGGCACTTGCCTCTGGCCCAGTAATGTGCAATCTTGTAAACAGATATGGACGCTGACAGATATCAGTTCACCAAAATGATCACAACTAGACCACTTCTAACCCCAGGATCCGACCACAAGTATAATTCAGAAAAGCGACTTTCCGTCTCATTAGGCACGTTTAGATTTTTTCCACTTTGAAATTTCTTCAATACTTCATATACACTGATGTGCAAAATTTAAGGACCAGTCAGGTTTTCACCTGTAGCTTCTCATAGGAGTGGCGTGGATATGGGAAAAGCATACCAAAGGAACCTCGTGAGATACAGAAATGATGAAGGAAACAACACCAACACAACAACGAAAACAAAATGGTATAGAGGGACTTTATTCAAAAATGGCAGCATAGTACTGGCTGCCATGATACAGATGCATCGCTGCCAAAAAGATGGAACAAAGGGAAGAGGTGGTCCTCAGTAGGAGATATGGCCACCCCTAATGTCGGTGCAGGCTTTGCACCGTCTGTCTATACTTAGAACAATGTTGTTGATAAGTTCTTGCTGTAACATCGTCCATTCCTTTGTCAGTGCCATCTTCAGCTGGTGAACACTTTCTGGTGGTATGGGCGTGCCGCTAGGCGTCTACCCAGAGCGTCCGATATGTGTTCGATGGGATTTAGATCGAGGTGAAACGGGAAGGCCAATCCATACGAACAATGTCCTCACTTTCCAAAAGCATATCACAGCTGCAGTGCGATGGGGTGTGGCGTTGTCATCCATAAACACGAACTTGGGGCCAATGGAACCTCAGAACAGACGCACATGGGGAAGGATTACCTTAGTACAGTACCGCCTTCCAGTATCTGGAGCTGTGTACGTCCATCCAAGATAACGCCTCTTCAGACGAGAACACCTCGACCGCCATATCGATCCCTTTCAGTGATGTTTGCGGGGGGGGGATAATACCGTGTGCCAGATTAGCTGACGTCCAGAATCGTTGCTGAGACTGAATCTACTCTCACCAGTAAAGAGTAACTTAAGTAAAGATTTTGTAGTTGTAACCTTTAAAAATTGTGTTGATCCTTAAGTTTTGCACACTAGTGTAAAAGCGGATTTTTTATTTTTCAATTTTTATTTTTCCTGAAATTTAATATTGCAAGTGTCCATAAATTTTAATCTTGCAAATAGAGGCACAGCATACCTTCTCGGCTGGTGGCACAAGTTTAAATTTTTGTGTGATTGGCGTCAGCAAGAATTTCCCATATATCCCTGCCCCCGAGTCTAACTTTTAAGTAAATATTATTTTTGATTACAAAACTAGATATTTTAGGAAATAAAATATCTATTTTTGTAATTTTAATCCTTATTTATCCTTTATATTTATCCTTAGACTATCACTAGAATGTTTAACGTTATAGTATCCCTTTTATTGCTAGAATATTTATTCTTATAATATCCCTTTTATCCCTAGAATATTTATCCTTATAATATCCCTTTTATTCCTTGAATATATATTGGTATAGTATCCCTTTAATCACTTAAATATTTATCGTTATACTGTCTGTTTTATCCCTAGAATGCTTATTCTGATAATATTAATCATTTCCCCTAGAATATTTATTATTGTTATAGTATCCCTTTTATCCCTAGAATAGTTATCGTTATAGTATCACTTATTTAATTATCGTTATAGTGTCTCTTTTATCCTTATAATATTCCTTTTATCCTTGGAATATTTATTCTTATAATATCTCTTTATCTCTAGAATATTTATCGTTATAGTATCACTTTTATCTCTAGAATAATTATCGTTATAGTGTCTCGTTTATCATTATAATATTCCTTTTATCTCTGGAATATTTATCCTTATAATATTACTTTTATCTCTGGAATATTTATCCTTATAATATCTCTTTTATCATTAGAATATTTACTGTTATAGTAACTCCTTTATCCCTAAAATATTTATCCTTAAAATATTAATTTTTTCCCTAGAATATTTATTGTATCCCTTTTATCCCTAGAATATTTATCGTTATAGTATCCTTAAAATATTTATTGTTATAGCATCTCTTTTATCACTAGAATATTTATCCTTATAATATCCGCCGACCGGGCTAGCCGGGTGGGTAAAGTGCCTGCCTGGCAACCCGAAGGTCGCGGGTTCGATTCCCGCCTCGGGCTTGGATCGAAGTACTGCAAAAACCTTGGGAGGTGCATTATGGTCACAGAAGCTTATTCGCTACCAAAAAAAAAAAAAAAAAAGTTATAATATCCCTTTTATCTCTAGAATGCTTATCCTTATACTATTCATTTTTCCCTAGAATATTTATTGTTATAGTATCCCTTTTATCCCTAGAATGTTTATCGTTACAGAATCACTTTTATCTCTTGAATAATCAGTTTTGTGTCTCTTTTATCCTTATAATATCCCTTTTATCCCTGGAATATTTATCCTTATAATATCCCTTTTATCCCTGAAATATTTATCCTTATAATATCTCTTTTATTCTTAGAATATTTACTGTTACAGTATCTCCTTTATCCCTAAAATATTTATAGGTATAATATTCATTTTTCCCTAGAATATTTATTGTATTTATTGTTATAGTATCCCTTTTATGCACAGAATATTAATCGTTATGGTATCCCTTTTATCTCTAGAATATTTATCGTTATGGTATCCCTTTTATCTCTAGAATATTTATCGTTATTGTATCCCTAGAATATTTATCGTTATTGTATCCCTAGAATATTTATCGTTATTGTATCCCTAGAATATTTATCTTATGGTATCCCTTTTTTCCCTAGAATACTTATCGTTATAGTGTCTTTTATTCCCAGAATATTTATCCTTAAAATATTCTTAAATGTATAATGTATATTTTATCCCTAGAATATGTATCCTTATAATATCTCTTTTAACCCTAGAATATGTATCCCTATAATATCTCTTTTAATCCTAGAATATTTATTGGTATAGTATCCCTTTTATCCCTAGAATATTTATCGTTATAGTACCTCTTTTATCCCTCCCTAGAATATTTATCCTTATAATGTCCCTTTTATACATAGAATATTTATTCTTGTGGTATCAGTTTTATACCGAGATTATTTATCCTTCTGGTATCCCTTTTATCCTTAGAATATTTATCCTTCTATTCTAGATAGAATTTATCCTTTTATCTACTTTTATTGATTGCAATTTTTATTTAAAAAATCTGAACTTTTAAAAATATTTTTAATTGAAATAAGATCCTCATATTATCCTCTGCCTGATGCTGGACACACTGTTACTAACAACAATGTAAGGAAATAAATGATGCTTACATTGCTGGAAGTAATAGTGTGTCCAAAAATGTAAGGAAATGATGCTTTCCATTGTGGGCATCTGTTTCCTGCTACGTACATTTGTGTTTACTTTCTGAATACCTTTTTTTATTTGCATTTGTGTAAATTCATACACTTTAACAGAAGCGATTATAAGAATTAATTCTACTTAATTGCAAATTTTATTTAAGTGTATTTTAATGTGATTTTTTACAGTAACCAATAGAAAAATGGTCAGAGGAATCTAGAGCTCACTTTTTGTGAGAGAAAGAAACGTCATCTCCATTGAAGAGAATTTTAATGGACAGAAAAAAAATAATAAAAAAAATCATCTTACAGTTTTAAACGCCACATGTACACACTATTTAAGTGGCACTTGTGTTCATAGTTATTAATGAGGGGTTTTTAATGGCTCAAAAATAACCTTGGATGCTGGAAATTGAAAAGATTCCAAAGAAGCTCTGAAAGATGGAGTAGTGATGTGACATTCCCTCTTAAGAGTGGTGAAGTTACCAGCTCTCATTTAGTCTGTGTGTCTCCACAAATGAAGGCGCAGGAGCAAAGAAGAAACGTGAGAAAAGCTGATGGGGAGCGAAACAGGGGCAGAATAGGGTGTGGGCCTGTTCTCTGTCATTCTGATGTTTGCTGAGAAAACATTGGTCTCCAATGGGATGATGGGAAGTAATCAGTGTCACCAGCAGTCCTGCATGCGAACCGTATAGAATGATCCAACCATTCCTCATTTGCGAAATCCCCGCTCGCCGATCCGGCCAGACTCAAGTGGCAGATCAAGTTATAGCTTCTTGAAGGGGGCAAAGAAAGCGGGCAGAATGGTAGGGGGGAAAAGAGAGATTGTGTCGGAAGAGATATAAATGACTGTTGCGTTGCTGTTAACGGAGGTCATGACCTCCGCCACGGAGTGAAGGTCTCGCTAGCTTGTTAAAGAAGGACTTCTAATATGGGTAGATCCTTGTGAAGTTATGACGCGCGTGCGTCTGCCTGTTAAAGCCACCGTGGCAGTCGTGTTCAGTTTCTAACTGCTTCCCAGACTTGTCGAAAGAACCCCAGTCGACCATTTCACCACCTCTCTCTCTCTCCTACTTCACCACAAATCTGATTTCACCACACATATCAACACAAATCATATTTCAGCTTATTTTTCTGTTTCATCGCACGATTTTAAAGTTCTCCATTTCTTAAATGATAAATAGTATTTTGTGTATATCACGGAAAATGCGTAGTATTACACGGTCCCTTAAAATGAACCTCAGAAAATACACTGCATTGTCAAAAGTGTTTGTGACTTTTGCTTGACGGTAGAGTTTTCTAAGACCTCTTTGATGGCTATTGTTAAATAAGTCCATGGTAGTTGGAAAATATAATAATTAATGTAATCTTATTTAAAAATCAAAGGAAGAAAATCAATTTATTATCAATCAACACAGGCATACGTATATATATAGTAGTCAACAATAGGCGATCTAGGAGAGATAACTATATAAGCCAGAACATGTTGGGATTATGGGTAACATTCTTAGATGGATTGCAGAGTGGTTGCAGGGCAGGATGTAGATGGTTGTGGATAATGATTACTCTTCGGTTATCTGACGTTAGAGGTTAGGTCCCCAACGATAGATACTAGGAACACCCTTGTCCCTTGTTTCTGATTTTCTTAAATGACATCGAGGAAAAGATAGTGGGCGTGATACCAAAATTGATAGATGGTGTCAATATTGGAAGAGTGGTTAATGAACAGCGCTCCTTCGTGTAGACTTCGACAGACTTCAAGGATGGACAGAGAAGTGGCTGTTTTAATGCAAGGTCTTATGCTTGGGACAGAAACTCCAAAATAAGTTATATTAAGTCATACCCAAAGACTAAAAATAGTAAAGGAAGAAAGAGATTTGTGGGAGGGGCTTACAGTACGGGATAACATGAAATTCTTCATGCAGCAGACAGGCAACAAAGAAGACACAATGGAGTCCTATTGATGGTTTATCGAACATTTGTTTGTGGGAGGGGGATCATAATTTCATTGTACAAGGGAATTGTTAAGACCGCGATTGTAATACTGTTTCGAAGTATGGAGATCGCACCCAAAAATAGACATCGAACTTCTTGAAAAGGTCCACAGACGGTCAACACCTTTGATAAGATCTGCAAAGGACACCTGTATGAAGAAAGACTTGGAATATATGGACTGTAAAGGTAAGTAGGCACGTTAGAGGGGATACGACTGTGGTCTATAAGGATCTGAGAAGGGGTAAGTAAAATGAACGAAGAGGTTTTCACTTTACAAATGATTCCAAAGCAAAGGGGTCATAAATTTAAATTATGAGAAAGAGATTTAGGTTGGATGTAGGAAGTCGCCTTTGAGCCAGCGAGTGGGTAATGACTGGAATAAGACCACTGGTAGCTGAAGCTGGAAGCTTGGGAATATTCAGAGATCAGCTTGATGGGTGAACATAGATTGTAGGGGAAACATAGGAGTTTATTTTTTATTTAATAATAATAATATTATTATTACTATTTAGAATAGTAGTTTTCAGTGCGATTTCTTGTATTTGTATATTTTCAGTAATTTTATTTATTTATTTGGATTTTTGGAGTGTTGGGTGTTAAAGCTACTGGAATGCTATTGTTAGGTTGGGAAATTCTGGCGGGCATGCACAAACAAGCTCGAGGACATTTACATCGAAAACATGTTTTCAACGTAACCGGCTTACCATTACAGTTTGGGTACTGTGTTCCGCATCGTCTGGAGCAATTTGGAGTATACCTAAAGATAAATTCAAAAGAACAAACATATTTAATTTTCCTCATTGCATGTTCTCTACGCTACAGTAGAAAGGTTTAAGACATTTCACATTGGATTAGATAACAACAAACTCCCCTATTAAATTATCAATCACTTTATCTGTTTCTTTTCGCTAAGTTCATTCATCATTCACTTAACTGCTTTCTTATATTAGTAAGAAGGTAGCTCATTCTATGGTAGAGATGCATTGGGTGGAAAGAGGGTACTCTTTATTACTACACCTTCCCCCTAAAGTGCTCGGAATGATAATGGAAGTGTGTGGAATGACGTAATGATTAAGATCGGGGGAAGAAGGAGTTCTGAACAGCTAGTCTTTGTGCGTATGTCCATGTTGCACGTGAATGAATTGCCAATTGAATTTCTTCCGGTCCTGGAACTTTCACAAATATTTTCGGAGGAATTTTTTTTTCGCCCCGAAATAAGGGGGGAGTGAGCACACCGGAAACACTTCCCCGCAAGATGCTAATTACTTGATGGTCCACCAGATTCCATCATTCCTCCTCCATCACTACTCTTTCTGCCACTCTTTCGTCGTTCGCGTTCCCAGCGACATCGCCTGTCCGTCATTTGTCACGCGAGGTGACAAGTTGCAGCTCGATGCGAGCCTTCCGTGTTGCGTACATGCATGTGTCTCGCCTTGTCAGCTTGACGAATATTCATCATTGGACCCTGTTGCCACCTACACACCAATTCATGCTGATTGAGCATCCCTGTCCCCTTAAGACACCTTTAGGGTACGTGATTACGGGACGGGGATCAACGAAGGAACGAGGATAAACACGACGCTGTTTGTACAGTGTCTGCTCAACCCGTGAAAAGATTTTTTGATGTGGATATTTGAACTTTGCTAGACCTTCCGGCTTTTCTTACTGTATATAAATACTCGTTACTTCGTTCTGCCCTTCGTGTGCATTTGCCAAGTTCGTCCTTTCCTTCAGCGATGCACCTACTAGACCATTAGCCCTCTTATTTCCTCTGTGTGTTGACAGCATCCCTAAGGCCATAAGCGCTCCCTTTACTTAGAAAACTCATTTTCCATTGTAGAATGTTAATTAATAACGCGAAACAGTGTCCTTCATTACTATTGGATTTTTACACACTTGGTGAATTTGAATGTTATTTCACTAGAACTACATTTTTCAGGTTCTCCTGTTAACTGTTTTTATAATTTGCAGTATCACCTCATGAAGATTAATTGGAAAAGTTATTTTCTTTGTCATACCTCATTGGACGTAGGATTGGTAGGATCTCGCAGTCCACTTCAAACGAAAATAGCAATTACAGGAGAAGACACAGGGTGTTTTGTGGTTTGCTTGAAGTCCTCAATTTTTCAACATGAAATCAAAATCTAACATGTGGCTTTAATTGGAGCATCCATACGACATCCTTATAACAATGAAAACCCGAAGCATTTATCTCTTTTTAAATTTTTACTTTTACAATATTAAACTTTTTATTATGGGTTTTTACCCTCCATGGCTCAGTTAGAAGGTCTCGGCGAGGATCGCAAGGTTTTTCTCCCGGAAACTCCTGTTTTTCGTCCAGCAAAAATGATCAGAGAACACAGACCACACACACACACACACACACGGGCAGATGTGGTAATTCAAATCCCTAGGAAATTTCGCTGGTTTATGCTCTTCGATTAAAGCAAATATTGTTTGCTTTTCGACACTGTTTCCTACTTGATAGATATTTTTTGAATCTTTAATTGTTAATTAATTAAATTTCTTGCGTTGATCTTAATCAATGTGTAATTTATGTTAAATTTTATTGTTGAAAACTGTCAGGACAGTGCAACAACTTTGTAAATCACTCCATTGCTACTAACGTTGCATACTTCTCTGTAAGTTGACTAGATGCAAAGCACTAGGCAGGCTGCCGCTACCATGCTATACAACAGGGAGGAAAAACTGCCATATCAGGGCCACCCGAGAACCAACTCATCTGCCCCAACTGTGCTACTCAAGAGGACCACGTGGCACTCTTGGGTAGCGCAGTTGGTAGGATTATTATCCTTCTCACACTGGGTGGAAAAGACCTGAGTTCGAGTCTCATCGTCGATGAAGTGAGGAATTTTTATGGACTTTTTTTTACAACATGAGTTCTTCAGCCTCAGGCGAGGGCAGCATGGCTTTTTCTACCAGAAACTTGGGTTTTTCGTCCAACAAAGAGAAAATCTACCTCAGAACACAAGTAATTTACAAACCATAGTTGCTGATACTCCTAAAACCCAACTACAACGACAACAACTTCCCATGTGTATTAGGTCCATAAATTGTGGGTGTTCTCTGGTCCAGTTTCTGGTTAAAAAATTGTTCTCTACGCCTGCGTGATGGGATTTGAACCGGGGCTTTCCAACCGCTGAGGAGAAAAGGGCCGGGTCATTTAGGAATATTCCATTACTGTTTACCAAAAGTAATGGGAGTTTAGGGAACTTTGGCGATTATTTTTTGTAACTCTTTATCGCAGCTTTTTTCATAAATGTCTAACGAATATGGAGAAATAATAATCCTTATTTAGCGTAAAGGGGCATTGGGCAGGAAAGAAAGCTTTACAGGGGGAAAAGACACGATTTTTCCTCCCTCTGTTTTAAAAGACCCAGAGCAGAGTAAGAGAAAAAGAGGAATGTATAAAGAAAGAAGATTCAAAAGAGCGAAAAGTAGGAAACACATTTCGCCAGCGTCGCGCCTTCTCCAGATTGAATTGGAAACTGGGCCATCAAGCGGTAATGGCCGAGCTTTGGTGTCGGCATCTTTTTAAGGAAGCAAAGCACATCTTTACCGCCGGGAGAGTTTTTTCCGGTGATTTCCCATCAAAGAGAAACGGCAGTCTCTTCACGTTCTTGCTGGGGAAACCTCAAAAGAGACACCGCATCATGGACGAACGGTGTTTGTTTAATTGGTCTGCCTTTTACGCCTCCTCCGCACCTCCGTCTCGTCCTCTGGTTCGTTTCGGCAACCCTCGTCCTGGCGTAACGTGTTTGTTTGGACAATTTGATTTAGTCTTTGCTTCAGATGGACAGGGAATGGGGGCAGAACTCTTCGTGTGTAATTATGTTTGATTTGTGACCCGCGGGAAAGATGACGAACAGCGCCATATGGGATCGGGACAACTGTCGGAACGGCAAGCCTTCCTCCGCTAATGGAAGTGAAAGCTTCCTTCACCGGCAAGCTCTGAAGTCATCGCATGCAAGAGAAGTCCGCTAAATGCATCATTATGCATTCTGAAGTGTTTCCGCTCTTCTACCACGAATGGGATCCATAAGATGTTTGTTTCGCTAATATTCGCAGATGTAGTCACGTGCTGGTAGCAAGATCGAACTTTCACCACAGAGTTTATAAAGTTTTTGCACCCATTTATCTTCTTCCTACTCTCGCTTCTTTTGACAAGCTCTCAATCCGACGATACAGACCCGTTAAGATAACTTGACGGTGGTAACGATGATCATCAACATCTGAGGTAGTCAAGAAGCAACTGCATAAAAAAAAAATGGCTTTTTAAGTATCTAAAGACTCCTTTTTTTTACTTCTTCTTGTCAAACAATAAAACCTTTCAAAAAGGCTCCGGTAACATAAAGGGAGGTTTACATTTAAGCTGAGCGCACATATTTACTTTTGTTGATGCCTTGAGAAAATAAACAAACACGCTAATATGGAATTCTAAAGCTAAGGTTGAGGAAAAGAAATAAACTCGTATTTTGGCCATTTCAACAGACCACACCTTCGTAGTATATTTACCCGAAAAACATTCCGAGAAAATACAAACTATGTCTCAACACCCATTTCAATTATTGTTGAGGACGGATGGAAGTTGCTCAAACCAGCAACTGCGACGCAAGCGAAAAATGTTGAAAGAAATATCGCTTATTTTAAGTTGATTTGAAAAAGGGTGGGGCTTTGGCGGTCAACTGTACAAGTTCCAAAGTAAGAACAATTTGATGCCCGCTGGTAATTCGATCTTCATTAGTTCAATGGTCAAGTGTACAGACTCGATGGTGTTTATTGAGGACAATCAGATGCGTGGAGCCTCCGCCCTATCTTTATCGTCGCACGGAGCACTTTTTAGATGTGAGCCCAGTCTCGACTGCGCCTTCATTTCCTGGAAAAGTTAGTAAATAAAGAAAGACAGAGGCGTCTCGGCATTAAGTATAGTGTCGGTAAGGCTACAGGGGTTATCTGATTGTTCTTCGGATTTCGATAGGAGCGATTGGTGAGTCGTGTTAATGGGCGACGGGTCAGATGCACGCAGATAAACGGGTTTTAAATGCTCGGGGTTTAAAGTGGGAAGTGAAAGGCAGAATTAAACACCCGGAGACGTAATGTGCAAGCTACGATAATACACCAAAACTCAAGTGGGTTTGTTATGCACTTTTTCCCAGAACTCAACGACATTCACGTATTCTCTAGATGTTCTTAGTCCTGACTAGTCAACCCCCTCTCCGAACTCTCCCCACCTCGTTATACTAACTGTAACCTCATCGGGTCACATCTGCTGTTTCCTGTCCGTTAATACGATTTCATCTCTTGTTTTTTTTACCCCTCTGAATTTTATGTTCGGTTAGTTTAGCCTGGTCTTTTTCTTTCTAATTGACTTAAGTTATTTGCATACATATGTTTGTGTCTTTTTTTTTTTTGTATCAGTGGGGACACTTAAGTAACTTTGTTATCGGTATTTGTCTTCCAACGTATTGAGTGGTTTATACCTATTTCATAACTCGTAATTGCCATGATCCTGGCAGACAAATAAATGAACATTGAGTTACAAACCATAGAAAGTATCCACCCCTCTTCCACACTTCATACTCTACCAAAACAAAAAGTGCAATCAAGTTTTCCTTATATGAAGTTATTCTTAAAATGAAATTCATATAAGATATTTTCCAATATTTAACTCAAATACATATGTCTGTTGATTCCGCCTCTTGTTCCTCCATGGTAAAAGAGGTGGAATTCTTTGTGAGCAATTAGGATATTACTCAGACCAGACACCTTTATACCATGTGATCAAAACAATGTATACGACATAGTCAAAAATATCCAAACAGCAATGGTTTATAGATCAGATTTTAATACGAGGTAGGTCCTCTGAAGTCTGTATTGCAGCACATGGTCTTGGTCTTCGTAGAACGTGCTTCTAATTCTTGTACTGCTTCTAATGATCACGCGCTGATGGCGCGTGATCATTGTACTTCTTCTAATGATCACGCGCTACGCGTAAGGGACTGAGAGCAGTGTTTCCATCTACTACGAAGAATGTTTTGCCGTTCTGGTGCACACAGACCTGTATAATAATAAAAAACACCACCACCGTCCAGTGTGTACAGGGAAGACAAGCATGATATAAAGGGAGAAGGCGTTATTCTTTTCATTTCCACCCCCACAGTGTGGAAAAGATTTGGATTCGATTCCTGCCAATGCCGCATGGAAATTTTTATGACATTTTTTTCGCAATTTGGCTGAATAATCGATCTCAGGCGAGGTAAGAATCGATTATTCTCCTGAAACTCGGGTGTTTTGGCCTGGAAATAGGCAAATCGACCATAGCATACACCCAATTTACAGATACAATAAACCAATGCCTCCTAGCCTTAGTTGCTTAACACACATAAAAAGCTCTGCGGAAATGTTTCAGGAAGGATTGATGCTGCCATTGGGACCAAAGGTAGATTCCCATCTTGTTTATCCATGAAAACTCGTGTTTTTCTAAATTTTATGGTGTTCGGTTACTTTTGACAGGGCAGCGTATTTCTGAATCATCTAGGCTATTGTGTCTGTCATCATGTTAAAGATGTCGTGCGAAGGATATTTTGACCTCATTTTTATTAAGAATCCAAAGTGATATGGAGGATTTTTCGATTAAGGAACTATTAGGTGTCATTCATAGTGTATTAACACATTTAAGGAGCTAATTATTATCAAGAGTAAAGGGAAAGACTTCCTTTTAGAAAGGGAAATTATGACCATCTTAAGTTATTATGATTGTCCCAAATGAATTGGACGCAAATAATGATTCTGATATCATTTAATTAGATTTCAATAAAGCTTTTTATAAGTTACCCAGTGATCTACTAATGCTCTTAATAACTGGTGTTAGTTGGGAAAAACCACAGGGTTCAGTACTGGGTCCTTTATCTTTCTGATATTTGTTAATGACATTGATGAAGCCGAAAACAAGCTTAATGTAATGTGACAGTTTGTTAATGATAGAAAGATTGAGAGAAGTAGTAAATTATAGTAACCAAGGTATCCTTCAACACGACCAAGATAAAATATTCAAGTGGTCTGAAAAATGAAGTGTATAAAGCCTTGATCAGGCCATATCTGGATGATACATTTAAAACTTTAAAAGGTCTAAGTAAATCAAGTAATATACTCACTGGCCAAAAAATTAGAAACCTTTATTCAATATGTATTAGGGCCACCTTTTGCCCGAACGGTAGCTAGTATAGATCTTAGTACCGTGCATGGGCTGAAGGTTGAGAAGATGAAAGAAGATATTTGTTGACATTAAATTCTAGCAAAAGTCTAGCTCCAAATTTGACTATTCTCCCATCAGGATATTTGTCAGCTGCCCTATTGTGGTCAGTAGAGAACCGCGAAGTCGAATCCCCATTCCAACATATCCTATATATTTTCAATTGGGATTCAGATCTGGAGTATTGGGCGGCCAGAGTAAATGTTGAAAATTTTGGGAATGTTCCTAGCGATTCAGATACAATTTTGCATGGTGGATAGTTGCGTTGCTCTCTTGAGACTGTATCTTGGTGGACGCGAGAGTCTCTGGATGCATGGTTTCATGAGGTTCGCGCCACACTTTCATCTTACCGTTGATGCAAAAAAAAAAAGTGTATATGGAAACTAGTCACACCACATGATAGTGACACCCATGAGAATCACGTCTGTGGTTTTCATGGATGTCACTATTGGAAGGTAAAAGTACAGTTGACTGGGACATGGCGTTCTAAACTTTTAGTATAGCGAGGATTTTCTCTCTGTATTTCTTGTTGTCTATCACTTCTTGGAGGTTATCGTCATCACTTCGAGTGAGGGTAGCATTTCCTTAGATATGAATCTATCAGTGAGCGCTAGCCCGTTATGGTTTGCTAATAGCTGTGCTGAAAACTGAAGATAAGGGCAAGGAATTTGCCCAAGAGCATTGATCCCAGAAATTCGGCTGTATTATTTTACTGGTGACTTTTGATTGTGAATAGCAACCTTCTTTCTCCGATATAGGATTGAAACCTGCGCAGTTGAAGGGCATCTGCTAAATGCGTTGCTCTGAGAGTTGGGGGAAGATGGAGCTTGGTTGTGGCCTATTTTAACAGCCAGAATGCCGCGACAGAGATCCTTTTAAGGCTGGATTCCGCAGCCGAGGTCCATACCTTTGAGACGTATAGTACGACCGGGTATGGATTAGATACGATATGTCTTTTTAGCAGGTGCAAATCATTGGTGTGGAGTAGCTGTTGCTTGGCGACCCAGCGTGGAGAAATCAGCCTCGAATGTATGAGATTAACCTGCTCGGTGAATTGAATCGACTCGGTGATTGGAGTCGAATATGACTCCCAGATCTTTGTGCGTTTGAATTGAGCAGCAGAACTTGAAACTGAGGAGTCATTGAGCGCAGGCTCCAGAGCTGGTGGGCTGCCCTTTAGTGATAAGATGGTTTGTGGCGGTTTCAGATAATTGATTTAGAGATTGAAGGCGTTGAGATAGTCAGCTATGTATGTAGTTTCCTTTTGATTTGTTAAGTGGTTTCGGCTGGAGTCGAATGGCGATATCCTAGGAGCTTGATCACACATCGTGGATCACAGGTGTCGGCATGTGTGATCCCGAAGAGAACACCGGACAGGACCACCGCCTTGAAGCACACTGGCAGAAAGTGTATACAGAAAGTGTATTTGTAAGTTATTAGCGGCTTCCAGGGTTCCCCCTATATCCGCCGTTTGTTAGGCTTTTTGCCAAGTTGCCGGCTTAGAAAAGAACTTAAAAGAGCATCAAAATTTCACGTATATATTTAACACAAAAAAAAAAAAAAAAAAAAAAAAAAAAATTTTCTTTAAATTTTTTAAGTTTTTGAATTTTGAGAAGAAAAAAAAAAAAAAAATGCATCTGATAGATGAAATATGTAATTAGGTGTGCATTAGTGTTGTGTTTGCGTTGTGTGTTAGCCGGCACCTGGCATTTAGCAGCAGGGGGCTGTGGCAGGTTTGTGTCACAGCCCCTCACTCCCATCCCTAGCCACATGGAGGCAGCCAGGATCTACTTTATCTTAAGAGGACACGGACTGATCCGGTCCTGTGGTTAAGTTTTTGGACGTCTGATGTCCTATCAAGTTAATCCTGTGTGGCCGGGTAATGCATCAGGGAAGGTCCCCTCAGAATTACCAGGGCACACTTTTTTGGTTTTATTTCCCCTTAGATATGAAATAAAATAAAATAAAATAAAATAAATAAAACAATTAAAATAAAGTAAAGTAAAATAAAATAAATAAAACAATTACAATAAAGTAAAGTAAAATAAAATAAGATAATTAAAATAAATAAAATAAAGTAAAATATATTAAAATAAAATAAATTAAACTATAATAATATAAGGACTATCATTTACTTTTCGATATCCCTATACCCCATCTCTCACAGGGCTCAGTCCTGGCCAAGAGTGGGAGGGATGTACTATTCCATCTCTTGCAGGGCTCAATCCTGACCAAGAGTGGGAATGATGTGATCAGTTCATATTGGTACGCAATCTGGCATGGTAGTGTCCATTTCTTCTTGTCTTTCTTTTTCCCCTCTCTTCCATTTTCCTTCTTCTTCTTTCTTCCCTTCTTCCCTCCTTCATCCCTCTCTTTTCTTTCCTCCTGGATATGTCCTTGTGTGTACCTTTTCCTATGCAGTCTTAAGCATGGGCACTGGGTATGTTGTTCAGTGTTATGCCCCTTGGTATTAGTCTTTTCTTTCCCTTTTCCTCTTGTTCTTCTTCTTTCCCTTTCCCTCCTTGGAGCTTGATCACACATCGTGTGATCAAGCTCCAAGCACACTGGCAGTTTATAACGAATGATGGTCTTTGTTCCAACCTTCAGTGTGAGATAACCCTTGGATAGAAGAGATTATAGTAACTAGACAACATCGCCGCGGCAACTGAAGTAGCTTTCTAAGGAGGTGTAGCATTTGGGGGTATATGCGCAGATGAAATCAAATGCAAGATTAGCTATAATTGACTTTCCTGAGATTCCTGTCTGTGCGTGTAGTAGCACAGTGGTATCGTCACCGTCCTCCCCATACTGGGTGGAAAAGGCTCGGATTCGAATCCCGTCGATGACGCGAGGAACTTTAATGGGCTTTTTTCTCTCCGTGGCTGAGTTAGTCGGTCTCAGGCCTATATAGCAAGGTTTTTCCCCAGAAACTGGGGTTTTTCGTCTAGCAAAACAGGCAAATCGACCAGAGAACACGCAATTTACCGACATGAATACGGGTAACCCTAAAATAATAATTAGATTTTTTTTTTCCTGAGGTCCCTTCGATCAGTTAACTCAAAGTAGACTGTGTTCCTTGTTACTCTTTGTGCGTCAGGGTTGGTGTACTGAAAAATTACTTCTAATTACAACTTCTCACAGTGACTACTGTTAAATGATAACAATGTTTTGTTATATATTAGAACTACTTTCGGATTTCTACTGCGTCTGAAGATTCTACTATTTTATTCTTGGGAAAGCTACTCTAGTGGATTTTCCTTATGGACGTGTATTGTCTGGTGAACTGTTGAAGCCAACTTGGACTTGGTATTGATTGTAAATAGTTAATTTGTTAATACTGAATCTTGCCCTATTAATGGAGTGTGATGGGGTAACATTTGGTCCATGATCTTTGGACTCTTTCCTCAAGGAAGACAGGAATATCCTTGACGAGCTTTCTTTCTTTGCTGATCCTGATACCAGGATGGGATTTTTGGTAAGATGCCAGGTCACAACATAACAACAGAACAGAGCACAAAATTTACACACAAAACACCACCCGCACATGACCGGATTAGGCGTAAGCCTCACCACAGTAAGTATAAAAGCGGCTAATAGGGGAACTCTGGGGTCCGCAACAACTAAACTTAAATACTTACTTCCTGAGACCTCATAGTGTATTTGCTGAGGACTGTCGCAGAGAATTTGGTGGGTGATGGATGGTTGCAGTGTGTACACCAGAATTTTTAGCAATACGGAGGCAAGAGATGAATCTGTGTTTGCTTGGGAGAGATGATTGTTGGTTCTTAGAAATAGGCTGGACGGAGTACCTGTTCCACTGTGGTGGAAAGTAATGATTATCAAGGCATCTGTTATATAGGTTGAAGAGCGGATTGATGATGAAGACGCTTATGCATTTCATAATGAACTGTTATGATGATGATATTTCATGACGAACTAATACTAAAACTACACTTCTCGACAAAAGTAACAGAACATGTAGAAAATGTGTATCTCGTGCAGATTGCAAGGAAACGGGTCAAAATTTGGTATGGTTGTGTACCATGAGAAGACAGTAAGAAACTACAGATAGGAATAAGGGAAATTTAAAGGGATTGTATAATAATTACCAGAAAGGTCACTTTACAGAAGTCGATCCAGAATACTGGTAAATTTGACATCAGTATTGGGTATGATCACTTACAACGGCTAAACAAGCTTGACAGCGGTGAACCATGCTCGATATAACGGCTTTTATGAGGTTCTGTGGAAACATTCCATTCTTCCACCAGCACAGACACGGGTTCACTAAATGACCGAGGAGTTGGCTGTCGGCGTGCAATGCGACGCCCAAGGGCATCCCACACATGTTTGATCGGATTTAAGTCTAGTGAGTGATCGTGCTGGCCAAGGCAGTCGTTGGATATCTTCAAATTCAAGATATTCCACCACCTCTTGAGCTCTATGTGCAGTGGCGTTTTCGTGCATGAAAAGAAAATCTGGGCTAACCGCACTCCTAAAATGTCTTATATAGGGTTCGAGGATCGGTTTTCGGTACAACTGCGCAGTTACGGTACCACTATGAAAAACATGAAGCGCGGTGTGGCCCTTGATCATTATTCTGCTCCACACGAGAACACTGACTCTTGTCTGACTTTGGAGGGACGGTACAGCATTCCTCGTTGTCTCCAAATGAAATAACGTATAGAGTATGTTTTTAGGCTAAAATCGGACTCATTAGAGAATAGAACTGGACCTCATTTGTCACAGCCCCAACTCATATTCCAGGCTCCAGTTTCGACGTTCATGGCTCCAGTTTCGACGAGCTCTGCGGTGGTTTGAGGTTAATGGGATACAAACTACTAGTTTCCTTGCGTAGAGTCCACTTGAATTGAGCCTTCTTAATACAGCCCGGTTGGAAATATTTTCAACTGTGGCTGCAGCAAATTCAAGAGACAGTTAATGACAGGAAATTGCAGGGTTCCTTCTCACCGTTAAAGCTAGCGATCTGCTCTTTTGACATAGCCTTAGGGCAACCTTGGCCAACTCTTCTTGTGATGGTTCCTGTTTTCCCGAAACTGCTTCCATAGTGCCGAGACGATACTGCATGACACATTAGGCCAACCTGTCACCTACGCCAGCTCGGATTTAATTCGTCCAATGGCCCGCCATCTCAAAGAATCGGCTAAACGACGAAGACTTGCATTCCTGAATACTGGAGATCTGAATATCCTACTGAATAATAAAAAAAAAACGGGAATGAAGTGATGTGGTGAATAATTGGCATAATGTGCAGTCTGTAAGGTGGTAGATTGATTTTAGCACTAATAGAGGCATATGATGCAAGAAAGCAAGCTTATACAGCATCAACCAAAAAAAAAAAAAAACACTTCCCATTTCACGACCATTCATTCCAAATGTTTGTCTAGTTCAGCCTTGAATTTATTTAAGCTATCAACTTCCACAACATCAGATGGAAGTTTGTTCCAGCAGTCAACCACCCACTGGCTAAAGGAAAATTTCAACACATCTATTCTACAACTGCCTTTCCTCAGTTTGAATCTATGCCCCCTCAGTTTGTAATCTGACCAAGCAGAAGAATCCCATCAGCATTGGGCCTGCTCAATCCATTAATAAAATATTCATGAAAAACATTTATTCCTGTTAATTTTGTAGAGCAGTATATGTATTAGTATTATTTACTAATAATATGTAACAATATTAATGAATTATGGTATACTAATGTTAATGATGGCATTCCACTAATTTTCTAAACTCATATTCAAAATTAGTATTATTATTATTACTATTATCTGTTTATTCACCTTAGGTTCCCCCCCCCACGAACAGCCAGTGGACTAGGATGGTGTACAAATATCTGGCTATATATAGCGTACAATTTTATACAAATTTTTGATATTTAAAATAATGAACATTAATTAGAAAATTATATTTGCTTAATAGCGAGTAACGATTAACTTTAAAATAAAACTGATATTAAATTAATATTGTAGTTATATATACAGTATATAATTTCTTCTATCATTTTCAAAGCTCCGATTTTATAGTAGTTCTGGTGATTTGGTCCAGATTGGTCCATAATTTGGCTTCTGTAAGTTTTATTTTCTCCGAACTTATTTGGATCTATGGAGAAGGTGGTGAAGTGTTGGATCATGTTACACGGGAACATTCCTTTTAAGGAGTCCAGGTTAGTGAGCTTCATCCTAAGTGGAGGGTGCTGGCTCTGGTGGTATCTATAGCTTTCTTTTGGGAGTGAGGTAATATCTTCCATCGATGAGGCATCAATCTGGCAGGTTAGCAGCTTAGCAAGGGTGGACAGATTTTTTTTTTGAGAATAGTGAGTTTCCAGGGGGTCATTATTAAATTGACTAGAAAATAGATTTGGAGATGGTGAACGGGTTCCCTCCCAGACGGCTCAGCTACCTCAGAATTCAATATTACATCGTTAGGAATCTGTCACACTGCGAGGCAGGTGCGGAGGACCAGATTTCAGAGGCATATAGAGGTATCGGAGTGAGACACCTATCAATGTACTCACAGAGAGAGAGAGAAAGAGAGAGAGAGAGAGAGAGAGAGAGAGAGAATATGCTTCGTAAATTTTTTGCACTTGCAATATGAAGATCAACATGTTTTTCGAGGAAGGTAAAATTATTTAATGGAAATTTTATTTTAACAGAGACACTTGATAAATCAGTTCCATTTATTTTGTGAGTTTACAATATTCTTTAAAATCGGAAAAATGACCATCGGATAGAAAAGGAAAGCAATTATAATCTCCTGCTTCATTCACTTTTTCGATTGTTAAATAAGAGTTTTAATGGGAAGGTTATATCTTCTATCTCAACAAACTTGTCCGAGTAAAATCTTCACTATATTCATAGTGCCTAATATACAATCAGATGATGGAAAGGAATTCTGACTTCGATTATTAGACGAGCTTTTACCAAAGCGAACTGTTAAATACAGGGATTTGCCGTATCGCAGAAGTAAAAGTCTGAAATAAAGTGAAATCCTTTGAGATTTTGGTCTTTTACTAACTCGAATTGGTAAATGCTAAAGTTTAATTTGTAGAGCAGTAAAAGTTCGAAATCAAATGAACATTTTGCTTTTACCAAAGTGAACTGGCAAATCCTAGGATTTATTCGATTTCAGGGCTTTTACTTCAAGGTATGCAATTTATAAAACGATATACTAACGCTCTACGCTTATTTTAAACGATTACGATTTTGAATTGAAACCAGTTTGGAGCAGTTGTAGGTTACTTGTACTCAGTTTCACCGCTATTTTGTACTAACTGGAGCTGACTGGAAATATTCATCTCATCAAGAGTTTTCTTTAATAATTTGAAAGCGTCTGACTATTTCTTCAGTAAATCTCATGAGTCAGTTTTTCTCCTTTCCATAAAACAATATCAGAGTTTGTTCTAGTCTCAGGAAGCAGTATAATGAATCCTTAACGACTTCTTTAGCGTTAATGATATATGTCTTGTTACAGTAGGAGAAAGGAATGAATTCGCTTCTTTGTGGTATCTGTTTTCAATTTCATTCTGATATTTAATACCAACTTCCCTCAGTTTTGCTCCTGTCCAGAGCCATAAATATAAGATGCTAGTAAATATAAGAACTATAAGAGAACAAGTATGTCCATATGAACTCCTCCGATGTCTGGACAGGATAAGTTTCCATCTTGCTCTTTAAATAAAATGCCTGGTACATTCATTGTAGATCACTGCCTTGCCATCTACAACGGAATAACCCAAAAATTTTCCTAAATCTTTTTTAACGCACAAAATTTACATTTCCCACCGAACTATGTGGTAGGAATTGAAGAATCTTTAATATGGAGTCGTGTGCCTGTTTTAGAACCACGTATCTATGAAAACATCGAAAGATTCGATTGGAGTGAACCTCATGAAGTCATATATTCAGACTGTCTCTTATCCATCACTGAAGTGGCTGGAAGTGTTATCATATAGGATAAGTTCTGTGGTATGTACTGAGTACACTGATAACGTTAGAAAGTCATGTTACCTCCAATGGATATCTTTTTGACGTATCTGACTAACTTCACCCTGTAATGCTTCATTTTTACCCTGATTGCGATCAATTCTTTCTAGACGACAGGTAGCTATCCATGGTTCGAGGAACATTCCTAAGATTTCCAAACATCTCTTCTGGCCGCCTAATTCTCCAAATCTGAATTCAACTGAGAGTGTCTGCGATTTGTTGAAAAGGGCAGTTCGACTTTGCAGTTCTCTACCGACCACAGTACAGCAGCTGACAATTATTCTAATAGAAGAATGGTAAAATTTGGAGCTAGACTACCTCAGACGCCTAGTGTAATCCCTTTCACAACGGAAGACTTGTATGATTCGGACAAAATGTGGCCCTCCTAGGTATTGAATAAAGTTTTCAAATTTTTTGAACAGTGATTGTATAAGCATATAAGGGAACAAATATGTCCATATAAACTCTTCCATTGTCAGTTTTCACAAGAAATCTGGGAACATTCATTGTAGACCTACTGCTTTTGCCATCTATCATTGAATAACCCAAAACGTTTTCACCAAAATATTATTACCAATCTGTATTGCATACTTATATCAATCTCATCTCGAAATGCCCTAAGTCTCCTCGCAATTCACTGCTGTCTAAATGAAGAATTATCACGGATGTATAGAACAAGGATAAAGTATTCAATATCAACAAAGTCTTCATGGCACAAGATGGCTTACACTTTGGCCTCCTCTCGCAACAATCAGTGCATTCTTGACGGTCAACAACGCTGCTGTCTGTTATGCTCATGACATAAAGCTGACAGGAATTTTACAGCGAAGGGGATGACCCGAGTCACAACAGACAAACAGGATATTTCAGCAACTAGAAATATATTTCTAGCAGTTCGTATTAGCAATTAATCCGAACAAATCTACCAATCTCATGTTCTGACCATCGGGACCTTGCTATAATTTTTGATCAAAACTAATCTAAATATACATATCCAGTCTCTTAGCATAAGTAATACTGAAGATCACATCTCAAGTCTTTGTGCATAAGCAGTTCAGCTGAAATTTTCTGCACTGGCTAGAGAAAGATTCAAATGGCTGGAGAAGCGCATGCGCTCAGTGTTTCCTGAGACTTATAAGATAAGTTTAAAGATTTATTTTCCAAAAACAAGTAGTTTGTTATCACTACCTAATTAGTTATTTTTAATGCACGGTCGAAGCATGCAATATCAGCATTGTGTTGATTCAAATATACTGCACTTCCATAGAGCAGTGCTGTTTGGCGTAGTGCAATATCGAGACAACTTGCTATACGGTTGGTGAGTACTATTTATGAGATGTACGTCAATTTCCCTGTTTTCTAATGCATAGATGTGGTTTTTTTTTCCTATGCAATGGTAACTGGTTATTAGAATTGGTAACTGCACGGGATTTTAGTTCAGTTAAGCTGAAAATAAATAAGATAAACTTGTTAAGATTAACGTAAGTTATTCGGATTTTAGAAATAAATAAAAAAAAAAAACTGAAGGAATGATTTTCTAAAGCAATGAATGCTTTAACAGAAAGGAGAAAGAGAGAGAAAGAGTGAGAGAATTTTTAACTTACCAGTGATGTTAAGCTATGCTGCTGTCTGTGATCTTGCCAATAATGCCACTATTGTGTAAGGTCGAGAGACTGAAGAAGAGATAAAACGAAAGAAGAAAAAATAAGAAAAGAGAACGAAACGTAAAAAACGGGGGAGAGCAGACATCACACGAGCTGGTTGGGCCATGCGGTGTGAAAGAGTCGGCGGTAGTTGGCCGATGTCCAATGAAGGCAGGGCTAGGTTGGCTCTAGTTCCTGCCGTGTTGTATCATTTACGTCCGAACACGGAAGTAGACGGCATCGTTAGTCTGAGCGGTGAGCTTACGGAGCAGTTTGTCGGCGAAGAAAGAGGAATCTATAAACACATAGATGTACACACGGACTGGCTTTTTTTCCCGCTCATCACGTGGCTGCGCGTGCAGATTACGGGGGGTGGTGAAGAAATGGTGACAAGGGTTGTGACCCTCCCTCCCTTCCTTCCCTCCAGTGCTCCCTGACGTGTGCATCCGACTGAATATTCGCGAACCCTGTTTGGATATGGCATCAATGGACAGTCCCGAGCCACGCTAAACTCCAGGACAGCACTCCAACAGTTTTTTTTTTTTTTTATCTTTCGGCACGATGTTCTCTGCCCACGGGATGGACAGACCTGAGGAGGTATCTTGTCCCGGAGATAGTCCCTCGAGCAGCAGCGGCAGCGAAGATCCCACGGAAGGGCCACCGCCCCATGAATCAGGCAGAACTCTAGAAGAAGCGGTGAGCAAAGTGCTTCAGAATTACGACTGGTCCTTGGAAAACAGACGGCAGGCGCGCGCCCGTGCACATGTCAAAAGACCTATGAACGCTTTTATGGTGTGGGCCCAAGCAGCCCGCCGAAAACTGGCGGAACATTACCCTCATCTTCACAATGCGGAACTCAGCAAAACCCTTGGGAAACTGTGGAGGTAAGTGGACAATTCTTTCTTGTCAAGGTGTATTACGATGTACGATCGCTAATAACCCAAAAGATACTCTCGATACTTCAGGGAAAAACATAACGCCTCCCCCATGTGTACAAACCGTCACTTAAGTTGTGAAGGTCGCCAACCAGTCTAAAAAAAGGAAAAGAACCTAATAATTATGTATTGGATTTCTTCCTTTTATCCTTTAGAATAATGGATGTGGCTTCCCTCTTTCCTTTGTAATAACTGATGCGTGCGTTTAGGTGGGAGGGTCCCTTTAGGTTGGGGTTAATAGAGCGGTCCATTTTGAATGCGATAAACTTCAGTTAGTCGGTATGATTTAGAAGCTCTCATCAGATGAATTCTTAAACTTTTTTCAGCAGGCAGTATGTAAGACATGTAAGAGAGTATTAATACTCATTGAGTATCATCAAAATATTGTGATATTCGTTAGTAGTTGTCTCTCTGTTGAACGAAATCTTCTGCACTGGGGATTTCGTAACCGAAATCCCCAGTGCAGAGTGGTTCGTTCACAAAGTTCGTATGGTGACTACTAAGGATTTAGTATATTATTTTGGTATTAACTTTTATGCGCAGCCAACAAGCTCCTTTTAATGACTGTGCATCAAATTTTATGGTTTTGCTAACGTGCCTTTCTTTTATGTGGACATTTATGTGTAGGTGTCTGCAGGATGGGTGCTACGATTATCGCTTGGTCTCTGGGTCAAAGTGATGAACTCAAGTTTCATTCATAGCGATAAACAACGATAAATCTGCAATTTCTTTCTTTTTTTTTTTTGTTTGTAGAAACTCGAAATATGCCGCGGATCATTATGGCTAAATTTCGTTTCATTGAAAAAAAGTATTGTACATTAAATGTTCCCTCCTCAACAAGATTCGAACCCGATCAGTTTCGCAATCTTTTGGCTAAAAAGGAAACGAATTAGCCTCGGAAGATGGCTGACTTCATCTTTTGTTATTTTTTTCTTTGTACTCTCAGGGTTTTCATTCTGAAAATACAAAAAAAAAAACCAAAAAAAAAAAACCTGTTAACTTGGATCGTTTTGGAATGAGCACTGGAGCATTAAAAGCTATCAGTATATTGTTTTTATTCATTAAGTAATTTAGTCAGCAATCTCAGCATTCTTTGTGTACAAACCCAAGAACTCTGTTGGCTTGTAGAATGTCTAATGTTATTTCACACACTGTGGAAAAGGTCTGAGTTCAAATTTGGTACAGGAGACGTTTTTGTTTTTTAGCATGGTAGTCGAGTGATCAGTTTATTCGTTTTGCGGAATAAAAGCCCGACCAAAAAAAAAAAAAAAAAGTGTGCTCTCTATCCGCGACCGACTAACTCGGCCACGATTTAAAAACTAAAAAAAAAAAAAGTGCTCACACCTCAACGAGATTTTAACTCGGGCATTTTTAACACTCTGCTACATTGCTCGACAAAGTTAGCAAAACAAAATGTTTTTCATTAATATTTTATTGTGAGCAGTGTCGCCAAAGGCGAATATTTGATATAATAGGGATCCTGGCATGAAAGTTCTGTGTCTGATAGAAATCGATCTACCACCTTCCAGAGATACACATTATGCAAATGATTCACGCCTATTAAAACACGAGTTGCGACCACATTACTTCATTAGTGTTTATTGGCTTTCTCAGTGGGACAGCAACATATCCGGTACTCAGGATGGTAAGTCATCGTCGTTTAGATGGCTCTTTCAGATAGCGAGCTATTGGATGACTTGAAGCCTGGAAGTCGTAGCCGTGACACGTTGGCTTAATGTGTCACGCAATGTCGTCTCGGCACCATGGAAGCAGTTTCAGAAGACAAGAACCATTATATGAAAAACTGGCAAAGATCGCACCAAGGCTACATCAACCAGAAAAGTCCCTTACTTGGCTCTAACATCAAAACAGAACCTTACCATGTCTTTTCATCAACTGTCTCTTGAGGTTACTGCGGCAACAGGTGACACTATTTCCAACCGGACTGTGTTAAGAAGGCTTAATTCAAGTGGACTCTATGCAAGGAAACCAGTGGTATGTATCCCATTAATCCCAAAACCACCGCAGAGCTTGTCGAAACTGGTGCCATGAATATGCGACCTTGGAGCCCTGGAAAATGGGGTACAGTGTGTTTTCTGACGAGTCCCGTTTTAGCCTACAATCAGATTCTTGACGTTATTTCATCTGGAGACAACGAGGAATGCAGTACCTTCCTGCAGCGGAATAACGATCAACTGCTGCACCCCCTCTTCATGTTTTTGATAGGGGATACTGTAACTGTGCACAGGTACCAAGAACATTTCTTCGAACTCTATGCGCGACATTTTAGGGGTACAGTTGGACCAGATATTCTTTTCATGTACGACAACTCCGCAGCACATAGAGCTCAAGAGGTGGAGGAATATCTTGAAATTGAAGATATCCAACACTGCCGTGGCTAGCATGATCACTCACCAGACTTAAATGCGATGGAACATGTGTGGGATGCACTTGGGCGTCGCACTGCACGCCACAGCTAAGTCCTCGGTCACTTTGTGAGCTAAGGTCTGCCGCTGGTAGAAGAATGGGATTTGTTGCCACAGAAACTTATGGATACCCTTATATCGAGCATGATTCATCGCTGTCAGGTCTGTTTAGCCGTTGGAGGGAATCATACACCATACTGATGTCATGTGACCATATTTTCGAGCACCTTGTATCGACTTCTGTAATGTGACTTTTTTGGTAATTCTTGTACATCCCCTATAAATGTCCCTTATACTTGTCCGAAGTTTCCCGTTGTCTCCTCATCTCATCGTTATTGTATTGTACGCCATACCAAATTTTGGCCCGCTTCATCGTAAGCTGTAAGATTTACGCCATGTTTCCTACGTGTTCTGTTAATTTTGTCGAGCAGTATAGTTACGGGGGACACCAAATTAGTCAGTCTTGAAAGATGGTTGGATTTATCTTTTGTTGTTTTTTCCCCTTCTTCGACTTTCATGGTTTTAATCTGGGGCAAAGAAAAAAATCAATCTGACACTTAATTTGGATTGTTTTGGAATAAGCACGAGAGCATTAAAGGCTCTCTCACATCAGTATATTGTGTTTATTAATTTATTTATTCCTTGATTTGATCAATTTTAAATCAATCTTGAAACAGCCATTAGGGCCTAGAAGGATATGGAGAGGTTATTACAGAATATTCAATATATATGTACATAAGCAAAAAGAAGACAAAATATTAAATAAGTGCAAAAAATACACAAAATAAAACAAAACAATACTTAAATAAAAGAGTAAAGTTAGACTGCAGAAAGATGAACAAAAGAGTCAAGACAACTTGGAAGTTGGAAGTTCTGATGATGGACATCTATACTGGAGTGCAAAACTTAAGGATCAACGCTATTTCTAAAGGTTACAACCACAAAATCTTTACTTAAGGTATTCTTTATTGATGAGAGTAGATTCAGTCTGAGCAGCGATTCTGGACATCAGCTAATCTGGCGAGAGGTTGGCACACGGTATCATCCCGCAAACATCACTGAAAGGGATCGATATGGCGGTCGAAGTGTTCTCGTCTGGGGAGGCGTTATCTTGGATGGACGTACACACCTCCAGAACTAGAAGGCGGTACTGTAACTGGTGCACGTTACTGTACTGAAGTAATCCCCATGTGCATCTGTTCCGAGGTGCCATTGGCCCCGAGTTCGTGTTTATGGATGATAATGCCATATCCCGTCGCACTGCAGCTGTTGATATGCTTTTGGAAAGTGAGGACATTGTTCATATGGATTGGCTTGCCCATTCCACCGTTCTAAATCCCATCGAACACATATGGGACGCTCTGGGGAGACGCCTAGCAGCACGTCCACACCCACCAGAAAATGTTCACCAGCTGTAGATGGCGCTGACAGAGGAATGGATGATGACGATGTTACAGCAAGAACTTGCAACATTGTTCTAAGTATGGACAGGCGGTGCAAAGCCTGCATCGACATTAGGGGTGGCCATATCTCCTACTGAGGACCACCTCTTCCCTTTGTTCCATCTTTGGCAGTGATGCATCTGTATCATGGCAGTCAGTGCTATGTTGTCATTTTTGAATAAAGTCCCTCTGTACCGTTTTGTTTCCGTTGTTGTGTCGGCGTTGTTTCCTTCATCATTTCTGTACCTCACGAGGTTCCTTTGGTATGTTTTTCCGATATCCAGGCCACTCCTATGAGAAGCTACAGGTGAAAACCTGACTGCTCCTTAAATTTTGTACATCAGTGTATTAGAAGGAAAGATGCTTTTACTGTGAGGTCAGGAATAATTACTTTCTTCTATCTGTGATCTACATAGAACTTTTCCATATTGATATCTAAGGTGCAGCAGATGTTGTTCAGGAAATAAATTTGGATGGAAACCAGATTGGAGGAGTGAAAAATCAAATGATGGGTGCATATTTATAACAGGTTGTAGGCACCTTTATGAACAGCGATCAGTTGTGCATTAGTATTTAGTGAAGTGAGGCGCTTTCTTCGGTAGCACAGTTGGTATAATCGCCCCCATACCCGGTGGAAAAGACCGGAGTTCGAATTTCGTCAATGACGAGAGGAATTTCTATGGGTCTTTTTCACAACGTGGCTTAGTTAGTTGTTCTCAGGTGAGGGTAGCCTCGTTTTTTCTCCCGGAAAAATTTGGGTTTTTCTTTCAGAAAACAGCACAATCAAAGATCATATGCAATTTACAGGCATATTGTATACGGGGAAATATCGCTTAAGTTGCTAATTCGCCTAAAACCCTACAACAAAACAAAATTAGTGAAGTCAAATGATGAAAGGAAGCGGATTTTTCTGCATTAGTCAGTGTGCTCTTTGCCTCCACGTTTGGAAGCCACTTATTCCAGTTTTGGAAAATCGCTGCTATAGATCGACTTCATGAAATTCTCCTTGAGATCTTATATTTGCGGTCACCTACGAGGAAGGACAGATGTTCCCCCTTAAATTTAATTAAGCTCTTCAGTGCTTAATAGCCCCAGTCAGAGCTCCCCTTTGATATGCAGTTGTCGAACATTTCAAACCACACCTTCTAAGCCATTCTTCATAGGTACAACGATTTTCCCTCATTACCACCTTGAACCCTTTCCGAAAGTTGCCATTTAGCAGATGAGATCCCCAGACCTCAATATATATTTCAAATGCGATTTAACCATCTCCTTAAAAAGAGGAACAATGACGTCTGTCTCCTACTAGCAGATGTACCATAAATCATAGATGAAACACTCTGTGCCATCCTAGCCGCACTACAGAAAATTTTCACGCGAAATTAAATAGTAATGCCTTTTTCCTATTGAATCACTTTTAGCTCCTTTCTCCTAGTTGATATTTGACTGCAGGGCTTTTGTTCACAATTTTTTTTGAAGCATGGCTGAAATTGTTAACCACCTTTCCCAACTTAAAATTGCCCTCAGATCTTGAGGACTTCCCTTGGATATCCTCGTCAATATGATTTATGAAAATAAGCAGGAGACCTAACATTGAATCCTGAAGAACCCTACATGCTACACCGATCCATCCTGAAGACTGACTATTTATAGCCCTCTGTCTCATATCTTTTAACCAGCTCGCGATCCAGCTTAGGATCTTACCTGTAACTCAATTTTCACTTTATATAGCAGCCTTCCAATGGGATGATGTCGAATGTTTTGCTGAAGTCTAGGTATACAATGTCAAAACGCTTACCTTCTTCCAACTGTTGAATGTCTACATCATACCAACCTTATCAGATTGGTGAGATATTACCTCCCCTTCGCAAACCCATGCTGAAATTTGTTGAGAACACCATTCTTGTTAAGATGGCCCCCAATCACACCTTTAACCACAGATTCCTCCATGAGCTTTCCAACCACAGAAGTGAAACTATTAGATACTCCAAGAAATTGCTTCCGAACAGAGGGCCTTCCCTCGTGGGTAGCACAGTTGGAAAAATCGCCGTCCTCCACACAACGGGTGGAAAAGACTCGAGTTTGAGTCCCGTCGATGACGTGAGGAATTTTTATGGGCTGTTTTACAACATGACAGAGTTAGTCAGTTGGAGGAGAAGGTAGCATGGTTTTTCCTCCGGAAACTCGGGTTTTTCGTCCAGTAAAAACAGAAAATCATCTCCAGAACACATGCAATTTACAGACAGTATACACTGAGCAATATGGCCTTAGTCGCTAATGCTTAAAACCCTGTTACAACAGCAGCAGCAACCGAACAGAGGCTTTGGTTACAGAGGTTTTGGCTTTTATGACTAAAATGATTGAAAGCGAAATTATTATTACAGGACAAACCGAGATCATTTTGAGTTAATTTTAATCATAATTTAAGTTATGATTTTAAAACCCTGGAATATGCGCAGTTCAGTATTCAAATAAATAAAATTTCGGTTTTTACTCCGGGACGACCACACGGTCAGAGTATTGTCAATGGCTGTAGAGATCTTATGCTTTATTGTTCCAAGATATAATAAGATCGGATCCCTGATCCTTATTAGTCCAGTTCTGTGAGGATAATGCATATCCTCACTGATCTCTAGAATTATATAGATATTTTGATAAACGTTATCTAACAAAACCACAAGTTCTGTCTGGGTCATCTATTGTTGATTTGTACCTTGAAGTGTAGAAAATGTGGTAAAGTGTCATGGTATGTTCTTTAGGGTTTGTAAATTTTAAGTTTCATCTGCTAGTTTCCAAAATCAATATATCTAAAACATGGCCTCAGTTTCAGTAACTGGACACTTTTCCAACATAGAGTTTTGATTTATTTCGTTTAATTCGTCTAGTTAGCATCTAAGATTTCAAATACTCAAAGTGAACTCCTAGGGTTTTAATCACATAGAATCTTATGTGATTCCACGTGCATGATTATGAGGCATTTGGAATCATATTGGAGAAAAAAAAACACAACTCTCGCTTGACACCGGCTAACTTACCCACATTGCGAAAAAAGCATTTAATTTTTCAGGTTATTGGTGAGATTCGAACTCTGGTCTTTTCCACCCAGTGTAGCTGGTATGATAAGTTCCAGGTTCATAAGATTTCTATTATCATGGATAAATTACGTTTAAATGTTGGAAAAACGGTATTTTGATCATGTATTTACAAGAAACAAGTTTTTCGTTCAGCGAACACAGACCGACTGAACAATACACATACAAGGGATGGACAAAATAATGGAAACACCTGATATGAAAGTAGTGTGTGCAAAATTTAAGGACCCTTCAGGTTTTCACATGTAGCTTCTCATTGGAGTGGCATGGATATGGGAAAAACATACCCAAGGAACCTCGTGAGATACAAAAATGATGAAGGAAACAACGCCGACAGAACAACGGAAACAAAACGGTACAGAGAGACTTTATTCAAAAATGGCAACATAGCACTGGCTGCCACGATACAGATGCATCACTGCGAAAGACAGAACAAAGGGAAGAGGTGGTCCTCAGTAGGAGATATAGCCACCCCTAATGTCGATGCAGGCTTTGCACCCACTGTCCATACTTAGATCAATGTTGTTGATAAGTTCTTGGGTTAACGTCGTCCATTCCTCTGTCAGCGCCATCTTCAGCTGGCGAACATTTTCTGGTGGGTGTAGACGTGCCACTAGACTTCTCCCCAGAGCGTCCCATTTGTGTTCGATGGGATTTAGATCAGCCGAAACGGGCAGGTCAATCCATACGAACAATGTCCTCACTTTCCAAAAGCATATCAACAGCTGCATGCGATGGGGTGTGGCGTTATCATCCATAAACACGAACTCTGGGCCAGTGGCACCTCGGAACAGACGCACATGGGGAAGAAATACCTCAGTACAGTAGCGTGCACCGGTTACAGTACCGCCTTCCAGTATCTGGAGTTGTGTACGTCCACCCAATATAACCCCTCTCCAGACGAGAACACCTCGACCTCCATATCGATCCTTTTCAGTGATGTTTGCGGGGTGATAAAAAAAAAAAAAGTAAACTGCAGCCATTATCAACCCACTGCAGGATGGAAGCCTCCTCAACAATTCATGTTGAAGGAAATGGCCACGCTGGTTCAGTGCGGGTTGGCAGATCGACCGTATTTAGCAGTCAGGGGCTTGAACCTCGGTCTACTCAAAGAGCGTGTGCTACTGCATTCCCGCTCCTGACCACTTGGCTGCGAAGGCCTTTGCGGGGTGATAATATGTGACAACCTGTCGCCAGATTAGCTGACGTCCAGAATCGCTGCTGAAACTGAATCTACCCTCATCTGTAAAGAGTACCTTAAGTAAATATTTTGTGGTTGTAACCTTTAGGAATAGTGTTGGTCCTTAAGTTTTGCACACCAGTGTAGATTTTTAATGGTTTTATGACGTATTTATGAACATACAGTGATTTTTTTGTTATTTTTACGCAGTACTGTGAAGGAAAGACAATAAAAGCTGATGTTTGTTTAGAGGTGATATAAAAAGGTACATGAAGTAAATGTTAGACCTGTTTGAATTCCAAAGAGGTTATATTTTGGGTGCACGTTTAGCAGGGGTGTCGATAACTAAAACTGCCGATTTGTTTAATGTATCCAGAGTAACTGAATGGAAAGTGATGTCTGCATTCATGTGGAAAAACAAAACCTGATTGAATTGTGCAGATAATCGAAGCTGACTTAAAGAGACCGCCGGACATTGAAAAGGATTGTAGTCCGAAAACATAAAACGACTGTTTTAAAAATAACTTTAGAACTTAACGTGAGTCTCAGCAATCCAGTTTCTAGTAAAACAGCAGAGCCGCTATTGCCAAGCCACTCGTTATTGAAGGTAACACTAGAAAGAGGATGCAGTGGTGCAAGGTATACTAAAACTGGTCACTTGGTGTTTGAAAACATATCTTGTTTTCAGACGAATCATCATTCACACTTTTTCCAACATACAAAGTTTACGCTTGGCGAATGAAAGGAAGTGCATCATTCGGACTTTCTTATGCCAACCGTCAAACATTGAAGAGGATCAACAATGGTTTGGGCGGTCATATCGTGGTATTCTTTAGCTATCATTACCCTGAATGGGCAAATTACTGCCACTAATTACCTTGATATTCTGAGTGACCAGGGTCATTCAATGGTGAAAAATTGTTTCTCACAAAAGATGCCATGTTTCAAGATGATAATGCTCCAGATGTGTCCAGTCTTGGTTTGAGTAGCATGAAACTGAGGCTACGCATCTTCCATGCCTGCGCATCACCAAGCTTAAATGTTATTGAAGCATATTTTCTCCATCTTTATCACTCAAGGAACTTAATTTTTCCTTCCTGAAGATTGGTTTAATGTTCCTCTTAAGATAGTTCAAGATTTATTTGTATCATTTCCACCTAAAATACAAGCTGTTTTAAAAGCAAAGGATGGCCTAACGCCATAATAGTGCATACCTATAACTTTTGTCACAGGTGTTTCCATTATTTTGTTCACGTTCGTAATTTACTAAGGGCTCATCGTCTCAGCCGCATTGGCCCATTACAGTCTTTCCTCCATACCTGGAAGAGCAGTCAGTTGGAGAGTACGACCAACTGTCTTCTTGTTTTGAAATATAGATATGAACTGTGGACATTTTTCACATCCACAGCGTATGCACACCGTATGCTAATGAGAATTGCAATACACTATATTGTCCAATTAATCTATCCTGTGTGCAGACCAATGAAGCTTTTGCTCGCCTATGTCTTTAAACCAAATCACTACAAGCTGACCACCAGTTTTTTTTTTTTTTTTTTTTTTTTTTTTTTGATTTGGTAATTGTTGGCGCATCGGCTTCTGTGGCCATATTGCACCTCCCAAGGTTTTTGCAGTACTTTGATCCAAGCCCGAGGCGGGAATCGAACCCGCGACCTTTGGGTTGCCGGGCAGGTACTTTACCCACTCGGCTAGCCCGGTCGGCTGACCACCAGTATGATATGGTGCGTTGTAATGCTGAAACAGAAAAGGGCCCTCTCTGTACTGCTGTCACCTTGTACGAAGAGCAGACGAACCGATTTTATTGCTAATATAACATCCTATAATGACCTCCTGATGGTAACCGGTAAGCTGAACTTCTCGACCCATCTACTGTGGTTTGTTGACCTTACTTCTAGTTGGTTTATCCAATTACGACATTAATGGGAGTATGGATTACTTTTCTGAAATCCCATGGGTGTTCAAATGCTTTTTTCAATATAGTGAAAATCATACTTATGAAATGCTATCTTCGCCGTGATGGTGGAAAAGTGACTATATTGGTTTTACTGTAATGTAAATTCATTAAAATATAGACATGTACCCTGCCATATCAAAAGTTTCAGGATACGATCACTTTTGTAAAAGCATGTGTTTTAATTGAATAAGATTTGCATTGATTTATCGTGAACACTTTTGACCTGTTCTTTGTAGCAGATGGCAGGAATTTGTTTCTTATCTTTCTTGGGTGTAGTTAGTTCAGCTATAGAACAGGAGCATTAACCATGCCATCCCCTCTTGAGACCGACTAACTCAGCGATGTTGTGAGAAAGGCCAATAAAAATTCCTACCATCATCGACGGGACTCGAACTCAGGTCTGTTTCACCCGGTGTGGGAAGGACAACGATCCTACCAACTGTACTACACACGAGGACAGTTATTGGTCAAAGTTATATTGCATAAACTACAACTGCGCCTTAAGGCAACAGGTAATGAGGTTTTTGATAAAAAGCATGTACCACACACTCAGTGTTAAAATTTTAAACTTTTTTCAACTGGTGTCAACAGAATTAAATCTACGGTATGCAAATGTTGGTTATCACATGGTGTGATTACAAGTCCCTTGGTATCAGATTAATACTGTTCGCTTTCTTAGGGATTCTTAGTTGATCATATCATGAAGAAGACAGGTGGTCTTTCGGATTTCAAGAAAAGTGTTACTGTTGGAGTTTAACAGCAGCCACAATTAAGGATTCAGAGGAAATCACCGGGTTGTCCAAAGCGGTCATCTCAAAAGTATACAGTGGGTGGAAGACGGAAGGAGAATGCAGCGCTAAAAGGAAGACGTGCGGTAGAAATTCAGTACGCCAAGAACGAGATCGCAGGAGTTTATAGCGAATTTTGCGTTAGAATGGAAAGTCCATTGTGTAACAAATAACTGAAAAGTTCAATTTATGCAAAGAATGACCCATTTCCAATCGAACCACAGAGCGAATCTGAGATTGGAAATCATGTCCCTATACGAAAACCATTTTTCGGTTAAAAAAATCGAAAGAGTGGAGTGATTCTGTTAATACCAAGAGCTCAAGAGTGGAGTGTAAATCAGTGAAAAAAGATCATGTGGTCGAACCAGTCTCGATTTACAGTTTTTTGCACCACTGGTAGAGCTTAAGTGTGGCGGGAACCGTATGAAGTCATGCATCCAAACTGTAGCAAGTCCAGAACTCAATATGATGGAAGTAATACCATGGTATTGGGTGTGTTTTGTTAGTATGGACTCGTACCGTTAGAACGTGTTACTTCCAATGAATTTCTTTCTGTCGTATTTTTCCAACTTCATCCTGCACTGGTTCATTTTAACCCCGATTGCGATGGATTCTTTCAAGACGCAACTAACCACCATGCACAAATTGTATGTGAATGGTTCGAGGAAAATTCCCAAGCTTTTCAAATATTCTCTGCCCGCCAAATTCTCCAGATCTGAATCTAGTTGAGAATGTCTAGGATATATTGGAAAGGTCTTGCAGTTCTCTATCGCCCCCAGTACAGCACCTGACATCCATTGTGTTGGAAGAATGGTCAAATCTGGAGCTAAACTTCCTGAAACAGCTAGTGAATTCATACCGCTGTGTGGATGGGCAGTAATTCAGGCAAAAGTTGTCCTATTAGATATTGAATAAAGGTTTTTAATTTTTTGTCAAGTGATTGTATTTAGTGCTTCATCTATAATAAGTGTATGGAGGGCGTATATGATATGCATGGAAAAAAAATTGTCGCTTTCTGTTTGCAAGAAATTAATGAAACATCTGGTGACTCAACATATATTTCCAAAAGTCCAAAATGTAAAATTTCATCAACTCGGAATCGAGTTAGATGCGGACGAACAGACTGACGGACACGGTGCAGACAACAGGCCCTTTATGCATAAAAGACCTGTTGTCTATACCATGGAAGCATACCTAAAAAGCTTCAACTACTGAAGCTTCTGCATATCTAATAGCTGAAAGATGCTGTTTAAAAAGCGAGGGTTCCTTTCAGCTACCACCATACTAACGATCGCCATCCTTCCAAATCATGTGGAAAATATTTTGATTCTCATCTGGATGAGAGGTACTTTTATGGGTTTTTCACAAATTGGCTAAGTTAGTCGGTCTCAGGATAGAGTTTTATTTTCCTGGAAATTCGAGTTTTTCTTTCATCAAACCGACTGAAGCATACCAATTACAGACAGATTGGTGTTGTTGTTGTTGAGTTTTGGGACTATTAGGGACTAAGACCATTTTTATCCGTGTATACTGTCTTTAAATTGCGTGTGTTCTGTGGTTGATTTTCTGTTTTCTGGACGAAAAACCATAGTTTCCCGGAGAAAAAAACACGTTACCCTCGCCTGAGACCGACTAACTCAGCCACGTTGTGAAAAAGATCCACAAAAATTGCCCCTCTCATCGACAGGATTTGAATTCAGGTCTTTTCTACCCGATGTAGGGAGGACGGCGATCCTACCAACTGTGCTACCCACGAGGGCTCTGATTGATTATTGTAGGGTTTCAGACGCATCAGCAACTTTGGCCATATTGCGTCGTATATAATGTCTGTAAATTGCATCTGTTCTGGGTCGGTGGAAGACGAAAGGAGAAAAACCGGCTAACTGAGACCGACTAACTCAGCCACATTGTGAAAAGGCCCATAAAATTCCCTGCGTCATTGATGGGATTGGAACTCGGGGTTTTATTCTTCCCGGTCTAGGGAAGAACGGCGATTCTACTAATTGTGCTACTCAGGAAGACCCGAGTTTACTATAATGCGTTCCGTTGTTCATTCTCATGGCAAGTTAAGTTAATTTTATTGCAATGAGGAAGTAGTTTTACCTGGATGCCTGATGCAATACCCATAACAGCAACAATGTTAGGGATTTAACAAATACGGAACCAAAACAAGAAATTGATGTTATAAGAAAAGATTACAGTAGAACAAGGAGTGAGTGCCTTTCTTTTTGTATTCAAAAGAGACTGGTCAGTCTCTTTTGAATACAGTTATTTTATCCGCCGTGTTTGTAGAATTCCAGAGGTGAATAAAGAGTGATTCGTATACGCTGAGTGGTCACTTTCTTAGTTCCACCTACCGAATAGAGGAATAGATCCCCATTAATCCTCAGCAGAGCGCGAATTAGTCATCACATGGACTCAATGAGGTATCGAAAGCTAGCTCCAGAGATGCTGGCCAGTTTTGACTCAATTTCTTTGCACAGTTCTTGGGGACTGGATGGTTGCTTATCTCTACTCGGAACAGCTCATTCCAGCTCAACCCACGGTTTGCTCATTTAAATTGATCTGATGACTGGGTAGGCCACCTACTGCGACATTTTTTGATTAACTATTGCCTTTCTGTTATCCTGCAGAATTCTTGTCAGTTCTCATTGTCCTCTCGGATAAGTGAGTTATTTCCGACCACAGAAACGATCTTGGATGTTATTTATTTATCGGATCGTGTGGATATGTATTGTCTTATGAACGACTACTCCTGAAAATGTCAGTTCAACTCCTCCATGCTTCTCCATGATGATTCATAACTCTTTAAATGGCCAGGATACGAAGTAGTGCTGTTTCCCAGGACCCGTCCACGCCACGAGGAGACGGGCCATAACTATACTTGTACTCTCATTGTTGGACTAGATCTCGCATTCCTATGTGTTAGTGCACCAATTTGGTTATCGGACTAATCTCGATATACACGATACAAAGCCCTACATCAAAACCCCAGCAGGTTGCAGTTCCTGAGATATTCATACAGGCGCGTTTGGCACCGGCTGCCATAACACGTTTAAATTGGCTCAAATCTTTTGTTTTGCCCATTCCCGCACTGAACTGTACACATACAATATCCTCACGCATCTGCCCACTTGCTTTATTATATCGGTTGGTATTAACACATGATGCTGTTACCGCAGGAGTATTCCATTTCATTAAAAGGGTAGGTGTAACTAACAAACTGGTCACTCGGTGTATATTTAAGACAATGGTAATATCTGTAAACTTTACTGATCATCACACTTAACTGCATCTTTGTACAAGTTTATTCATTTCCATCTGGAAGTTTGGAGTCCAATACATCGGCTGGGGCTGCAAATACTTTTAAATCATTGACAGAGGATAAACAACGCACGCTTAGATTTTTATATGTATATAACCAGAGTAAGTATATATTGCAGAGTAATTTATATGTATATATTGCAGAGTAAGAGCTGTAACTTATAAAATCGATACCCTTCATTCACAAAGAGTGCTTGGTGTAAGTTTTGTGCTTGGTATACATGGCAAGAAGTAAGGAACTGTTTGTTCAAAAACGAAGTGCTATTATGGTGTTTCATTTAAAGGAGCACAAACTACCAATTCGATGTTTCAAGGAGATTGGCAGTTTAAAAGATAAACCACGATCAGAACGACCGCACGTAACAACAGAAGCACAAGATAAGACCATAACACAGATTTCTAAACGCAATCGACGACTTACGGCACCTGAAATCCGAGCTGAGTTCGATAGATACAGAGAAACTCTCGTGTCTACAACCATTGTAAAACTTCGCCTTAAGCAGGACCTCATGATCTTGTAGCGGTCCGAAAACCCTTATTAAAACAGGAAAATTGAAAGAAATGGTGGGCTTGGGTTACTAAGAGCCATCAATGTTGGACAATTGAGGAGTGATAAAACGTACTGTGGTTGGATGAATTCAAATTTTAAATTTTTTGATCCAAGCGTTGATTGTCTCACATAAACATGTGAGACAATCAACTGAAGGGAAAATTGTGCTACGTTGTTTAGTGCCTAGAGTCAGGCACGGTGGTGGTTCCATCATAATTTGGGGCTGCTTCTGTTTTTCTGCAGTGGGTGACATTTTCAGAATTGAAGGAATTTTATTAAAGGTGGCTATAAAAACATTCTTAAACATAATACAATATCCCCTGGACTTCGAGTTTGTGGAAGAACTTTTATACTACAACAAGACAAACCTGAAGCATAGCTCTAAGCTGTGCAGGGGCTTTCTAGAAACTAAACGACAGGAGAGAGTATTGCAAGTTATGGTGTGGCCACCCCAATTGTCTCCGACTTATGATCCTATAAAAGCTGTATTGAGGACAATACAGCTTTTATAGGATCATCTGGACCATGAACTCCGTGAAGTCTCCGATCTTCACAAAATTTATGGGGAACCTTGCAGATCACTTGGATAATGTAGTCAAGACACTGTTATAAAATTAATCCCCAGAATGCCACGTCTAGTAAGGCAGTGATATCTCATGAAGGATATTTTGTTGAAAAATCAGTATATATGAAGCCTTACATTATCATAGCTAATTTCAAAAAATTAACGAAAACTATTGTCATACGTTGTGATTCCAAACTTTTAAGCGAGAGTATGTCTGCAATAAGCTAAAATTTCCCCGGGAAAAATGTATGAAAGCTTATTCTTGTCCTTCAGAATTTGACGCATCAGGTGCTCAAGCCCAATGCTTCTATTATTATGGTATTCTAATTCATTGGTTTCCGTGTTTCCTTTCTCACCTTCATCGGTGTCTCTCACTTTCGAGGGTGAGACATGAAACCATTCACAGACCTTCCCCATTCATTTTAACTCAAGTGCTTCAGCGCTTTATAGACCTCAGTCAATATACCCATAGATGTCTAGTGGTCAAACTCTGCATTCAACTGCTATGCCATTCTTCATGTGTGCATCGATTTGTACTCGTTAATAATCTGATCTGGTCGCCTTTCTTTAAACCTTCTTCAGAAGTTTTATGTATTTTTTTAGGTGCAGTCTGGTGCACCTAAAACCACACCACAACCAATCAATCTGCAGTCTGCAGATTGATTGGTTGTGGTGTGGTTTAGGTGGCTGTTTCAGCTGTTAATGCTGCTAATTTCAGACAGCCAATCGGCTACAGAACACACGCATTAGCAACTTAAGGCAGTATTGTCCCGTATGTATTATGTCTGTAAATTGTGCGTGTTCTGTGTTCGGTATTGCTGGACACAAAACCACAGTTTCTGGGAGAAAAACCATACTGACCTCTCCTGAAATCAACTAACTCGGTCAAGTTATGAAAAAGGCCGTTAAGTCCCGTCGTCGAGATTTGAACTCTGGTCTTTTCCACCCGATGTGGGAAGGACAGCGATTATTCCAGCTGTGCTACCGGATGGCTTCAAATCAGCCGAAAACTTTGGTTGCTTCCCTTGGATAATATCATTTATGGCAAATAGGATGGAATCCTGCACCAAGCCCTGAGGGACTCAAATTGTTTCAGCTGACCATTTATGACAACCCTCTGTGTATTATCTTTGGGTGCGCTGTGATCCAATGTTGGATCTTACCAGTAACTCCAACTCCCCCATTTTATATACCAGCTTTCCAATGATAGACGGTATCAAAAACATTACTAAAGTCTAAAGATATAGTTTCAAAATTGTTATCCACATTCAATTGCATAATGACTACATCACAATAATCTAACAGACTAGTAAATGTTGGGATCCTCGTTAGACAGATCTTGTACAGATTTATTCTCACTCTCCTCGCCAGAGAAGTGAAACTAGCTGGCTTATAGTTACTTCTCTCCCCTTTCTCGCAACCTTTTGAACTGAGGAGACATTAGCATTCTCCAGTCCAAGGGAATCTTTCCAGAGTTAAATGACGCTCTCAGTAATATTCCCAACAGTTTGGTATACTCATATGCAGTCTTTTTAATTAAAATTACACCATCTTTTCTTCCTTTAACCTCAGTAGCCTTCATAACAAACGCTTTTCTGCGTTCATTTTATTACTTATTTTACAGTAGTCTGGTTCCTTAATATTTCCAAGACTTTTGAGTTGTTTTCTACTGTAACTATCGATGGAAAGTATTTGTTAAAGTCACCTGCCATTTCTGTTTGACTTTGTAACTCTCCATGCATCCTCGCACAAACTTTTGACCACCTTTCATCCATTTTGGCATGTAATGTTTGTGGAATACAAATCACTGGAAAGAACTGAAACACTACAAGAAAAAAACTGTCATATTAGGGCCTTCCGCGAATCTACCGGTGTGTATTAATATTTGCAACTTGCTTGTGTTCTCTGATCGATTTGTACGGTTTCTGGAAGAAAACCACTGGCAAGAAAAACTTGTTGCCCTTTCTTAAGATCGAGTAATTCATCCTGTGGTAAAAAGACCATAGCGCTCTCAGCATTGATGTAATTCGAACCCGACCTTTTTCCACTCGGTGTGGAGTGGACGGCGATTGATTATAACCATTGTGCTACTAGCGAAGATATGGCCATTGGTAAGAATACTAATCGTGGTTTCGAGAATAAAACTCTTGAATGTCCTATTGTTCTTGGAGAAGGATACGACAAAAGCGCAATCATTTTCCACGCAGTGCAAAGCATCATGTGGCTATCAAGGCATCGTGTCTTCTCTATGATAGCGTTACTTCAATGGCGCAATACTTTTTGAGCACTCTCCATTCTTCTGTTCTCCTACCACGAGGGCTGTTGTGAATGATTTGTTCTACAAGATTATTATGTGTAATGATTGTTGCCTGTTTATTTTGCAGGATTAAAAACCCAGTTTAATGAGTTGTTTTTCAATTGTATGTAAAATGCGTTCTGATTATTCGAAACATCTTTCTTTCGAGGTCAGCAACTATTTTTACATTCATTGAAAATAAGTTAACTACTTTCTGTATGACCACGATTCAAATAACCTTGCTCGCAACAAAAGAATTCCAACAAATGTGATAAATAAGTTCAACTGACAGACGGAACATGTTTTGCAATGCCGACGGTTCGTGGAATTCGTTGCTCAAAATGTGCTGCCTTTAAACCACAGTGTCACCAAGGAATTGTGAACGTTCCATTTCCAAATAGAAATTGCTAATCGGCATCAAGACAAGGAAGAGTCGCCAATGCGTACCAAGAAAATAAATCACTGGATGCTTGACAAACGATGCAAAATGCATTTAGCAACTCTTGAGTATTTTTATCGGATTTGCGATCACTTTTAATTTACTCACGGAATCCGTAACGTCGGTGATAGTTTGGGAAAGGCAATCTGCATGCTCATCAAGTCAGACTAATTAGGCACGGGATCTCCGATACCTCCAGACTTAAATCCGCCATTAATCACCTCAAAGGCAGCCATTAATCTTCGCTTTGCAGACGTTCCTTTATTTTTACTGCGACAACTCTTGCCGTTGCTGTTTGGATTGCATCCAGTCCTGTCCATTTCTTTTTTTTTGTCTTTTGTAAGTCCTCGATGAATAAGTACCCGTCCGCTTGTTTGTCTCTCTTTCCGTCACGTATGTACATAACTTTCGTCTCTGTTGCGGTAGCAGTTCATCAAAGAGGAAGAAATAAGGCCTAAGTGGAACTCTGGTCAAGGATTTACGGTTTTCCTGACCTATCGCTGCTAAAAAATTGATTTTTATTTAGAGACCGTTCTCACCAATTCATCTACGTGATGCTACTTCGACCACAGGTAGATAAACTCGTTTTTGTTAAACAAGTAATTCCTAATGGACGAAGGTAGTACGCGGGTAGCTACTGTAATAAGCAGGTCCTCTCTTATGGTTTTTATTTCAACCTCATGGTTGTATCGCAAACAGCAACTATGCCAGGCATTTACTAACAAGTCCCTTGTTCGCACACTAAGAAAGAAAGTGACAAATGCAACAATTGATGGTGAAGACAAGCTAATCATGTGGTCATGTGATTTCTCATCGCTGGAATTTCCTTCTCGAGCACAGCAATCGCATCTACATCTACAGATGTGTCAAGCGATTCACGAACAGATGAGAAACTATACTCCGTGTGTATATATACAGCATCTCCGTCTTTTCCTGCTATCAGTACTCTCAGGGGTGGCTCAGCAGGACACGACACCGCACCTTGGGGCAATTCCGGGAAGGTCAGTTCACTATGCAGGGGAAGGAAAAATTTTATCCTCCTCCTCTGGATAAAAGGATGCATGTGGGGGTGTTAGTCACCAAGCAACTATTTGTTCAGTGAAGGTGGGGCAAAGGATTCGCTCTGAAAGAGAACGCGCAATCGAATTAATTTAATTCACGGTTGATTAAGATTGAGAAATAGAAAAACGGAGTACCCAGTAAAAGTCAACACGCCGTTATTACTGTTCAGAATAACCAATTATTTTGAAATTATCAAATTTGAAATTTGATAATTTCAAAATATTTGAGGATTTCTAATCCTGAATGCAGATTCAGGATTTGCTATTAAAGTTTGATTCTGTAATAATGAATACTATACGTTTCTACGAAGATTGGGTTGCGTTTGCGAGGCACTCTTTAAAAGAAATATTTTGATTTCTGCTCTTTCTGTTTACGCTATTTCTGTGACTTCACATTCATAAAGAAAAATAGCCATAACTGGAAGTGCTGATGGTACGGATCCAGAATGTATTTTGATCTATACAACGGATATTCATTAATTCCAGGCAGTTGAATATTTATACTGAATAATTGCGTTTCCAGATGGATTTGATCAAAGCCATCTTGCGCTTGAAAAGCATCCAGTTATTAGTTTGGTACCCCATATGCACTATAACTACACTAAACCCTGCTCTTTTTTTCCCCTTCTTTCTTTCGCACTTCAAAGTCATTTCTCGCATCTCTACTGATGCCAAAGCAAGACGCCTCTCGTTAGACGAGACTCTGGTTTGACCTTCTTAGAGTATTGTTTTACATCACATGTATAACAACAGCACCTGCTTCACTCAGTCAAATCAGGGCTGCTCCCCTCAGACCCACGATCTCCCGAATCGTTCCACATACGTGTAGAAATTAGTAAGAATTCTCCTAGCCTTTTTTCGTTTTCATTTGATCCCTCCCTGGTTTTTCTACTGCTTTTTTTCTTTCTTTCTTTCTCACCCGTTTCTTTCACACGTTCATAGTTCATTAGAAATCCCGAGCTTTTTTTTTTCCCCATAACCTATCTCACAATGAGATGTCTCTGTCTTGATCCATTGTATTGCCTTGCAGGTGTCTTATTTATGTTCTTGCTCTAAAGATTACCTCAAATTTCTTTGGTTAATATTCGTAATGGTGCTATCAACTAACAAAGCCTCTGAAGAGCTAAAATGGGGCAGTTTAAATTCGCGCCCCTGAGGTCGCGAGCCGAAATGGAAATTTCACATGACGGTTATAAATATACAGTAGGGCAACGTAGTTTGATCATAAACGATTTTTTCTGTTTTTTTTGTAACTTCTGATCCAGATTTCAACAGATGTAAGGGGATAACGTAACCTTGGCACGCATTCTTGAAATCCCAACCCATCTTTCTTTTTCTGAAAATTTTGTTAAAAACATTCGGTGTTCTCTGGTTTCATCATTGAAATCCATCTTGTATCACTTGCGTGAACTACTCAAAAAAGTTTGTATACTAAATGCTAACTTAAAAAATAATCTAAAAATATAATAGACCTGTCACTACAGGACTTTTGTTGTTCAGAAAAAGGTCGACGATCATTAATCTGACTCAACGATTATCATGCACGAAGCCTTCCAAGGAGAAATGCAAGATCGTGGACCATGATTTTCTGTAGTATTTGATAATCTGAACTTAAATAAAACCAAAAAGCTCCTAACACCCATTTTAAATGTTTCTTTTTACCATCAGGATATTTGTCAGCTGCTCTTTTGTGGTTGGTAGAGAACTGCGATACGTAACTGCTCCTTCCAGGATATCCTCGACACTCAACTGTATTCACATCTTAAGAATTAGGCGGCCAGAGTATATTATATGTTAGAATGTAGCTCAAACCGTTTTGGTTTTGAGCTCAAAATGTTGCTCAAACTATTTTGGTTTTGAGCTCAAAATGTTGCTAAAACTATTTTGGAATTTTGGAAATGTAGCTCAAGCCATTTGGATACAATATTTGCACGATGGGCAATGGCATTGTCGACTTGAAAAAATTAAGAGTCCATCGAAATCGGGCTAAAAACGAAGCAATGCAGGTGAAGTTGGTCCGATACGACCAGAAAGATATTTATTGCAGTAACTCGACTGGGCCCAGTGCGTACCCTCAGAACAAACCCTATACCATTATACCACCTCCAGCCGCGTGAGGGATGGACACGAGACAGTCTGGGTGCATCACTTCATGGGGGTTCTTGCCACAATTTCACCCTATAGTTGGTGCAAAAAAAGTATAAGTTAATACTCGTCCAACCACCTGATCTTTTTCCACTGTTCCACAATCTCTTGATAACGCCACAAACGGAAAATCGACCTTAGAACGCACGCTATTTACAATGTACACGTAGTAATATGGCCTTAGTCGCCGATGCTCCTTAAATCCTAATACTTATTACAAAAACTTATTATCCATCTTCGTTTTTTAATGCACAATCTACTTTTTTTAGAAGATCTCATTAAACAAGTGCCACGGCAGGTTAAAGATTGGGATACAAGAGAACCTTGTTCGCAGTTTACTTTTTAAGTTGCGTTTTTTAGGATATGCAAATGGCGAATTTTTGTTCCAGAAACCAAAAGTAGAGATCATTAATGGATTCCAGATGTGTAATGCGTATATTCTGACGTTCGGTTTGCAACCCACAGTATGGTTTTTTTTTAAAGAGGATAATAATGTTGACTAATACGGTGGGTGGGTGGCGGGTAAGCTTCCCTGAAGATTGTATAGATGTGTATAAATAAGTTTCTTCTAGCTTCTCAATCCTCAATCATTTCATGCTTCTAGAAACGAATAGGGTAGAACAGAGTACGTATGTTCAAAATCATAAATATCGCCAATATTTCTATTGTTTTCTAAATCTTCATTGATTTTGTTAATTCTTGATCTCTGTGTGATACACCAAATTGTCGTAGCCACCAATTGTCTCTCACCAAATTGTCATACAGCGAATTGTCTTGCAACGAATGGACGTGAATCTGAAGTAGGACTTCAAGATTGACGACCCAAATCAGTAACATTCACTATATCATTAAATAAATACCCAGGAGTGATTGGGACTAAATTTGCAAATCACCAGTCCGTTCCAGTCTCAGTTAAATTTGTTACATTATGAATTGAATCCCGCCTCTCCTTGCATGTCTTTTACCTTGGTTTTTTAGTCAGACTTAAAAGGTTAAAACTTTGCTAAAAGTTTTACCATTTGACTTTTCCAGCCTAGCTTTTTCCTCAATCCCTTTGAAGTCCATCATCAACATCCACAACCTCCTACAACCGACATGTTTGTGTGCCTGATTTAGCAACTCTTGTTAATTTTTAGCCCATTTCCTTAAAATCTGAACACCTCCCCCCTCACGTCGAGAACCTTCAGTATTATTGCCATGTGCAAGGATGCCGTATCCTACCGTATCCTTACCCCGAACGGATGAAAGCTGAATCATCTACGGGATTCGAACTGGGGTCTTTTCCACCCGGTGTGGGGAAAACGGCGATTCTACCATTAGATTCTACTATTAAATTCTAAATTGTATATCTTCCAACTGCTCATTCCTAATCGTACACATCAGCCTTAAAGTGTAGTTCTGAAAATCTTCTGAACCCAATTTCTGGGTACCAAATTTAGCCCATAATCTGTTCGACAGTTTTCTTTAATATTCACTATCTCTAAAATCCAAATTCCATATTCTTTTATCCATTTTTCCACTTAAGAAATGTATTAATTCTTTGCATGTGCATGTAGTCCTTAGATGAGATCTATGAACACTTCATATTCATCCTTCCACAATCTTTGGTGTGGAGTCTAATTTCAGACGTTGTTTAAGATCACTATCTCCTTCCCATTATTGATTTCAGTCTTCTAGATCTGAATCAGTTTCTGAGAAATAAAACTTTATCAACCACCAGACCGACAACCTTGGCCACTGCATAGAAAAGTGAATACTATTTTGAATGAGGGCTATGTCACCGTGGGTAAAATCGCCATCCTCCACACGCTGTGTGGAAAAGACCCGAATTCGAGTCCCATAGATGAGGAATTTTTATGTGCCTTTTTCACAACGTGGCTGAGTTAGTCTGTATCCGGTGAGAACAGCATGTTTTTTTTTTTTTTTTTTCATTTCGGAAACTAGGGTTTTTCGTCCAACAAACAGAAAATCGACCTCAAAACACTAATTGCAAAATTTACTTTATATTTGAAGAATATAAATCTATTGGTCATCCGCAATTGTGGGAACGAGGACAGCCAAACAAAATGGCCACGTACGAGGGGCGTTTTTAAAAGTTCATGGCTCGAGTGTGAAGGGTTTATTTGAGTAGTCTCGTAATATGTTACTCTCCGACATATCCCCTTTGGAGTCAATATACTTTTGCCCCCGATTCTGCAATTCGTTGATTCCGGCTGTGAAGAAAGTTTTCTCTTGGGCCTGCAGGAATTCGTCCATTGCAACAATGACGTCAGTGTCGATGGGAAAATAGATGCCAGACAGGGATTTTTCTAATTAGGAAGTAGGTGAAAGTCTGATGGTGCTAGATCTCGTGAATATGGGGAATAGTTAAGGATTTAAAAGCCATGCAGCCATGGCAATGGCAGATTGGTCAGCAGGGACGATGTCCTGCTGGAACACGACTCCTCTCAGTTTTCCTCTGGGTTCGTCTTTGTTTTCATGCAGATGCCTCACAAGGTCTGCGTAATGTATCTCTATGACTGCTTGGCCTTTCTGAATTTCCACCACAACGCTCCATTCCACAACGCTCCATCATCATCACAAAAAACCGATACCATCACTTTGCCAGCAGAAGGAATCGACTTGGCTTCCTTTGGAGGGAGAGAAGAGCTGTATTTCAACTGTTTAGACTGTTCCTTTGCCTTTGGCTGAAAGTGATGGACCCAGGTCTCATCTGTTGTCACAAACCTTGCACGGAAATTTACTGGATCTTCTTTGAAACGATGCAAATGTTTACTTGGCATGACGACTATTGTGCGTTTTTGATCTGCTGTCATCAACTTTGGCACCCATCGGGTTGACACCTTTTTCATTTCTAGAACCTCTGTTATTATGTGCTAAACACATTCAGATGAGATGCCCAAGACGCTGTCAGAGTACCGAACTGTTACTTGTTGATCATTGATCACCAGATAGTGCATATTATCAACAACTTGTGAAGTGATGGACGTTGTAGGACTTCTACAGAGTTGGTCATCTTCCAGATTCTCCCTCTCTCATTTAATTTTCCTGCCCACTCCTTAACCATGAAATAGGAAGGGGCATCCTCCCCTAGTGTTATAACCATATCCTCATGAATTGATTTTGGTGTTCCTCCCTTTTCCCCCAAATATTGGATGACTGCATGGTGACTGATTTTACCCCTCTTTCCTCAATCACACAACTTTTTTGATTTCAAGACCTCTAATTAAAAAAATAATAATAAACGTTATAGACACTGCACAAAACCTGGTGGGTTACTATTTGAAGTGTTATACATTCAAGTACAGAAATTTAATACTGTACCATTACGCTTTCATATTCAGGCCATGAACTTTTCTAAAGCCCCTCTTACTCGATAAGAGAGCAATACTGAGTGTCACTGCAATCTAGTTAACCATTATGACCAAGTCATAAAACACTTGGATGCAAGAAACAATTTTGAGCTGATTTACCTGACTTACCTGAAATTTTCGGTAGTAAGAAGGCTGAATCTCATGAAGTTTACTTTCGGACCACATTTGCTATCTGGCTGACTGCGTACATGGAATGCGAGAGTGCTACGAGTCATTGCTCATGCGGCATTGACCATTAAAGTACTTAGGCCTTGACAAAGAGATTTCTCTCCTGTAAAGTGGAGTATTCTAAACGGATAAAATCGGGTGGGGGAGGGAACAATGAGTCCACTTTGGCTCATATAGCCATTTTAATTCTGATATTAACGCTAACAAGCCGTTCTGGTGCACCAAACTTCAGGCGATACGATGACAGATTAGGACTAAAAACCTTTTCTGTATTAGCACGGAAATGCATCATGTGTTGTTGCACATAGTGTGGTGACTTGGTTTGAAGACATGGGCGTGCAAAAGTTTTATCAGCGTTTCCAGAGCATCGACTTTAACCCTACTGAATGCATTTGAGACGAACCGGAAGGTCGGCTTCTGGCCAGGCCATCATGGTAGCAATCATTAGCTGAGTTGTGTTGAAGAAGAACTGGACCAAGATACCGCATTTCTGTCAAAAATTGGTCTGAAGTCTACCGCTGAGAATAGTGTTTAATAATGTATAAGACGTTATTTAACACGTGAAAGTGTCTACTCACTTTTGGCAATATAGTGTACATACCTACGAGGGGTTTCCGAAAAGTAAGGTAACACATTTTCTCTCTCAATGATGTTTAATGATACGAAGTTGAAATTACACACCGAGAAATAAGTGAACATGTACTACTTCTCCACAAAGTCTCCAGTTTTATTGATGCACTTGTCTCAACGATGGATCAGTTTATCAATACCAGTGCTGAAGAAGTCCGTGCCCACACGCAGTAACCAACATCTCACCGCCTGATGAACTTCCTCACATCCGTGGTGAAATGTTTTCCTGAAAGGTGTTTTTTCAGAGGGCTGAACAAATGGAAGTCTGAAGGCGCTAAGGCTGGGCTGTAGGTGCAATGCGACAGAGTTTCCGAACGATTACGGCGCAACCACTCACAGGTGGTGTGGACAGTGTGTGGAGTTGCGTTGTCGTGCAACAAAATCATGCCGCTTGTCAGGAGTCCTGGTCGTTTGCGTCGAATGTTGGCTTTCAGTTTTTCCAACGTTGCACAGTACCTTTTGCAAGAAATCCACCAACTGAACGCCTTGGCAATCGCAGAATACTGTGGCCATGAGTTTTCAGACACTGGAAACAGTTTTGAATTTTTTGCGCTCAGGAGATTGTGGGTGTTTCCAGGTCATCGATTCTTGTTTGCTCTCCAGGGTAAAGTGATGAACACACGTTTCGTCTGCTGTGATTATGCGAGCGAGAAAATTATCTCCTTCGTTACTGTATCGCAACAGGTTCTCCAGACACAACCCCATCCGTTTTGCTTTGGCCTCCTCTGACAATTGGATTCAAATTCGAGTGTCAATATCAGGCTACAAAGTTCCAAATTTTCGGATGCATTTCAAAGAGAATTTTGAACACGAGATTTATTGATTGAACGATTGATTCATGTTTGCGCCTTCAGCCTATAGAAGCTTGAAAAGGCGGAAGTGGATTTTTCGTCCAAAGAACTGTTACAATGTACAATCATTATCAAAAAATGCTTCACCGATGCCTTTTGAACAACGCAACCGCTTTAATACGACTGTGTGCGAACGACTTCCGATGTGTAAATGACCTTGTAGTTGGTAACCATCAAGTAGATTAGCTTTTATGGCGTGTTGCATCATAGTGCTTTGACATGCGTCCGGTGGACTCAGCCCTGGAACTTAATTACCAAACCTTTTATATGTGTACCTATCACAAGTACACTCAGACAAGTGGATGATATGCGCCCTTTGACGGTTGTTTCAAAAGTTTCGAGAATTTTTGACTCCACAACATTGTTCACAAAGCAAGTACTCAATGAAGTTGTACACATTCGTAAAAACTGCTAAATAATATATTTACCTTAGAAGAATCTCACTTTTTATTGCTGTCCTTCAAGTTTGGATTGAATTGCTTAGAATTTTGAGCTGAGGTAGATAAAGTCATCAGGCGTCCTTATGTCGTGTCTTTTAAATGATGCACATAAGCCTTTTGAACTCCATGAATCGATGAATTCCATCATCGATTTACCTATTTTCCAGTAGTTCATGCAAATTTCTTGCATCCCAATAAAGTTAGTTTATATACACGAGTTCCACAAGTTTAGTTCATAAAAACGAACACATAATCCAACTAGGGCGTAGTCAAAAAAGTTTTGAACACTGAGTATAAAAGACGTAGGTACAAAATTCTGTTTTTAATTTATTTCTTTTTTTATTTTTTAGTGTATTCGCCACGAAGTTCAACATACTTGTATTTAATCTGCAAAGAATTCAGTTCTTTAAAAATAATTGTTCAGGTTGTGGATCAAAGGAGCCTTCCATCTGGTTTGATGGAAGGCTTCCAGGATTCCATCAAACCAGGCTTTTAATTCTTCATCATCTTTAAAATGAGTTCCACAAATATGAAACTTGAGGTTTCTGAACAAATAATAGTCACTTGGTGCCAGATTTGAACTCTGTGGGGGACTCTTTGACTGTTCAAATCCACATTCATGAATTTTAGCCTGTGCAACCAGAGTGATACACTGAAAGGACAGAATTCATGGGCTACCTAGTTCCTGAGCAACGCGACGCAGTCATCCCTCTCGCTAGTGGACGAACCCACCGCTTGGTAGGTATATAGGTACACTGCATCACTGCACTCACGTAGACGGTAATTCGATGTCAGTATGGATAAATGTCGTTAGTTAACCGAATTTGAAAGAGGGATGATAGTGGGTGCCCGACAAATGGGTTACTTTATCACGGAGGTATACAGAAATTGTACTATTCTCGTTCTACAGTATGAAGAGTGTATCGGAAATATGCATTTCCAGAATAGCATTTCATCGTGGACAGCACTGCGGGTAGATAATGGTGGTGGATAAACGTGTCCGTCGTCGTCTGTCTCACATTGTTTCAGCCAACCGGAGAGTGACAGTGGTGTCAGAAACGTCTCCACCGCAGTAGATTATGGAAGCCGCCGACCCACCAGAGCTAACACCACGACACAGGACTCTACGCATCAACTGGGCGAAATAACATCGGCACTGGACCTTGGATGATTGGAACCGGGTGCGATGAGCCCCGTTTCCAGTTATTTCGAGCTGACAGAAGGGTGCGTATCTGGCGAAAACCACACGAAGCTATGCACCCGTCATGTCAACAAAGAACTGTTCAGGCAGGTGGACGGTCGGTAATGGTCTGGGGTTTGTTCAAATGGCATACTTTGGGCCTCTGGTACGTCTAGAGACATCTCTGGGCGGTTCACATTACGTGTCAATCCAATGCACACCATCTGCATCCCTTCATGGTCACCGTGCACCCACAGGGCAATGGAATCTTCCAGCAGAACAATGCGCCTCCTCACAGAACCGTGATGACTAGAACATGGTTCTAAGAGCATTTCGTAGATTTTATCACCATGGAATGGCCTCCCCCGTTCACTAAGACATGAACTGTATGGAGCATCTTTGGGATGCTGTGTAAAGGTCCGTTCGAGCTTTGGATGCTATAATTGATAGTGGATAGGGCAGTGTAGTGGATCATAAGAGGGTAATGGATAATCTCTTAAGGATACGTTAGCCTCATAATGAGTTAACAATGAAAACAATTTTAATTAATTTGAAAATACAGATTAATCATTGCCAGATATAATAAATGAAAGAAAACGCACCGAGGCTCAAGAAAATAAACTCCTGTCAACTACCACACTTCCTAATCCGGTACATCATAAATCATGGCAGTTAACCAAAAAGGTTGAGAACACGCCCTTTGAAAAGATGTTGTTTTAAGTGTGCTTATATTACGCGATTCTCAATATTACCGCTAGAGGGCAGTACCAATCATCGATTACTTGGAATGCTGAAAATATAGATTCTTCTGCTCTCTTTGACATCTAAAAACAGTTTAGGAACAGTAATTATTGAGCTGACTTAATTACCCTGACTGGGTCTAATCCCATGTGAGAAATGAAACTGTCAACAGGCCCAGTTGCGAAAGAAAATCAAAACGAGGAGAAATCTATTAAGGATATGCTAATCGTTTTCTGAGAGTTGAAAACACAACTGGACTGGGGCGGAAGCACTCATTCTAAATGCAGTTAATGATCTCGAGGTGTGCCGAATCTTGCATTAAGCATGTAATGATGTTAGTGTTCCGCTGGGAGCCAGGAAAGACCATTAAGAAGCGATCCAAATAGTCTGACGTTTTACGCTTACTTAAAGTGCCATTAGCTTAACAGCGACACCTACTGTTAAACGATTGCATTAAAATACATTTGGAGTGAGAGATAAATTCGTGGGGAATGCTGATGGCACATAAAATAGATCTCCACATTGAAATTGAGGAAAAATACAGTAATAATAAATAATGAAAGCAAGCAAGAAAGAAATTGCGCTATGTGAACCATTAATAATTCTTGAAATATCAATGGATTCAACGTCATCTCCAAAAAACGTGTATTTTGATCGGTTCCATTTAAATCTTTGGTGCTTTACTGAGTCCATTTGAACCTTTGGTGCTTTACTGAGTCCATTTGAACCTTTGGTGCTTTACTTGATATTTGGTGCATTTGGTGCTTTAATGAGCCAGGCTTTCAAATCTCTTTCTGCACAATCGGCCAAGGGTTCTAGTACTTTCAGATGGTCCAGCACTTTCCTCTCAATCACTACCAATCTCAGTTGAGATGGCTTACTGTTTTTAATTGTGAATCTATACAAATACAACCTTGATCAAGAATAGAGGCTTTTTTCTCTCTCCTCTCCGACTACCTACTTTCTCTGAGATGATTATCCGTTTCAGGAAATTGGTGATGTAATACTTGTAAGTGCTAGAGCAACTAAGGTTATGAGACTCAGTAAACAGACGCCAATTTGTCTGTTTTCTGGGAGTTAAAACCGTGCTACCTTCATCTGAGTTTGATTAACTTTGTGAAAATCCATAAAAAGTTCTTGGCATCCGTGACTGTATTCTAACTCGGTTCTTTTCCACCCGGGTGGGAAGATGGTGATTATATTAACTGTGCTGCTCCTGGGAGCAAGAAACTTCGCCTATTATGTTATTCAACGTTGTGCAAACCTTTCTTTTTTCTCTCCAAGTTTATGTTATCTTAAGAAGATCGGGTGAAACCTTTTGAAGTTCGAGTCTTTATCAGCGAAAACGGAACCGGAGTTGACTCATCCAGTTCGCAAAGTGCTGCATGAATTACAATCTTCTTATTCGAAGTAATGAAAGACTGACAAAAACCTATAAATCGTATCCAGGTGAGGTCATTTGTTATTTCTATTCCGTCAGATGACCTTTACTTGACAGCGGGCGTCTTGAAGGTAGTTAGTTCACCCCATCACTCCCCCGCAGTGTAGGAGCCACCATTAATTAAGTCGACATGTCTTAGACTCTCCCGAAATAACGAAATACATCGGCAAGCCGATTAATTAGACCCACCTTGGGGTGGGGATGCAGCAAAAGTGGTGCTGAAATATTTGCCAGAGGGAACACTTTATACAAACATGTATACAGTAGTAACAAAGCGATTCTTCTAGTGAAAGTAATAATCCAAGATGCTAATCCCATCCTAAAGAGAAGGATAAAATATCAAAATGCTCAAATGACCTTTATTAAAGGGTTCAGCATGCAATGGATTCTTTTGTTAATGGAATTCTGTACTGAACTCCTCTAAAGTTTCCTTATGAACAGTTCCGAAAAGCTCAGGGAGATCTATTAATATTAATGGCAGCAAATACATTTCAGGTGAGGACTACCCGGATGTGTTATATTTGAAGCCGGATCAGAGTGCAGGAAAGAGAGACAGTATGTTTAATACCATCCCGTCGATATTTCCTTCACTCCAACTCAGAGGAAAAGAAATGCTGTGGACAAGGAAGCAACTAACCATGCCTGATATAAATATCTCTTGGAATGCAAGCCTGCGTGCTTTGTAGTTGTCTTTTAATCTGAGTTCTCGTAGTCAGATGGATATTGTTAACTAAACTAAAATTCCAGCACGTTTTTTCCTTAATTTAACATCTCCTAATCCAAGTAGAGCGCTTAGAACTTTCCTGATCATAGATTAGTTGACATGTCCGTTCTGTTCGTATAATAATATCTAGAGGCGCCATCTATGAACTATAAGGATAACTTGTATAAAAAATAAAGGCGGGAAGAAGACGTTTATTCTAAAGCTAAGACAATTAATTTTTTTTCCTTATATTTAAAGACCTAGTTCATTATTTTAGTGTACACAAGTTATTCGTAAATTGTCTTTACAGTCGTATTGTTAAGAACAAAACGGTGATTGAAATAGAGAAGCTAAAAAAGTTTTATTTTGAACAAAGTCGCTAGATGGTGCTTAGATCGCGACATAATTGATAGATTGTCACCAAAAAAAGAAGCTGTTTTAAGCGCATCAGCAACTTAAGGCTACATTGTTCTGATTATCTGTAAATCTGATCGGTTCTCTGGATGAAAAACCCGTGTTTTCGGGAGAAAAAAACCATACTATCCTCGCATGAGACAAACTAACTCAGTCACGATGTGAAAAATACCCGTAAAAATTACTTGCCTCATTGGTGGGATTAGAACTCAGGTCTTTTTCCACACGGTGTTGGCAGGACTAAGAGAATACTAAATGTGCAACCCACGAGGGCAAGTTTCACACTTTGTCCAGACCTATATGCAAATTGTTTTTTTTTTTTCTTTTTTTGTTAGTTGTTGGCGCCTCGGCTTCTGTGGCCATAATGCACCTCCCAAAGTTTTTGCATTTTACTCTGATCCAAGCCCGAGACGGGATTCGACTCCACGACTTTGGGTTGCACGTCGAATTAGAAACAAGAAATGCCCAGGCCTTGATCTCATCGAGCCCGAAATATTGAAGAAAATAGTGGAATTTCAGCCACAATTACTCCTCACATTATACATAGATGCTTAGAAACTGGCCTATTCCCAACTACATGGAAAATAGCTAACCTAAAATTAATACTAAAAAATCGTACAAAGACTCTAGAAAACCCCGATACCTATCGACCGATCGCACTGCTCCCAGTGGCCAGCAAGCTGTTTGAAAGATTGCTCCATAAAAGAATAACAAATCAGTATAAAACAGCAGGCCTCCAATCCGCAAACCAGTATGGCTTGAAACCGGGGACCTCAACTGTGAATGCACTGGGGAACCTGCTCAAGATTGTGCAGGACTGCAGATAAATGATGTACTGCAGATGTACTTGCTGCTCAACTCCGTTGATTTTGCCGGGGCGTTTGACTCTCTTTGGTGCCCAAGTGTCCTGGCCAGGCTGAGGGAGGCCCGAGTGCCGATAAACTTGTATAAAGTCATCGAAAGTTATCTAACCCAAAGAAGAGTGGAGATAAACGTGCAGTACCAGAAACTTACGACAGAGGTGCACAGAGGGTGTCCACAGGGGTCGGTTCTGGGGCCACTCCTGTGAAATATGGTCCTCGATGAGTTCTTGAAAATGGACCTGGGACCCGTGAGAGCGCATGCGTTCGCAGATGACCTTACCTTGACAGTGGAGGCGGACTCCAGGGCCCAACTGGAGTCGTTGGTAAACCGGGCACTACAGCGGCTACAACAATGGGCTTCCAAAAACTAATTAAGAATTTCACCAGAAAAGACCTCATCAATCCTCCTCAAAGGGAAACTACAATTGCGGCGGCCCCCACAAATAAAAATTGAAAATGTCACCATAAAATTCGCGAGCGAGCTAAAGTACTTAGGCATAATCCTGGATAATAACTTATCTTTCCAGCAGCACCTGAAATGCATCCGGAGAAAAATCAGGGGCTACTCTAGGATAGTAGCCAGGATCACAAAGAAGGACTGTGGTCACAAAAAGAGAACCCTGTCAATATACAACAAAACAACTTTCTTACCAGGAATTACCTATGCAGCAACGGTGTGGTTTCCCAAAGCGGCACTGGTTGTGAACAGAAGAACACTTGAAACGATCCAAAAGACCACATTACTCACAACAACGCGAGCTTGCAGCACGGTAAGCACCCCAGCACTGCAGGTGCTTGCCGGAGTGCCCCCCATGTAACTGGAGGTTATTCAGGCAAGGTTGCTGTTCCTGCTGTTCAGGGAAGTGGCTGTCACCCACCAGGGCTACACGACTGATCCGGCGAACAGCCAAAAGAATGAAAAAGTCAGGTTACAGACCCACCTCCTAAACCTTTGGCAGAGAAGGTGGATTGAGACCACCAAGAGAGAAGCGACAAAAAAAAAAAAATTTCTACCGGACACCCGTAAGATATATCCAAACAACAGGTGTGGTACTTCCCAAGGTACCACATGATAACGCTGTTAACAGGACATGGTCCCTACAATGAAAAGCTTTTCGGGTTGGGTCTCACCGACGATCCCAGCTGTACATGCGGGAAGAGCGAAAGCTGGAGCCACATGACAACGCTGTTAACAGGACATGGTCCCTACAATGAAAAGCTTTTCGGGTTGGGTCTCACCGACGATCCCAGCTGTACATGCGGGAAGAGCGAAAGCTGGAGCCACATAGCTTATGAATGTCCACAATATGAGGACCTCAGAGGGATTCTCATAACAAGAATCAGATACCTTCCGAAGGGATTGGAGTCCCACTTACTGGACTCAGAGGAAGAATACAGGGCGCTCTCCCTCTTCGTGCAGGATCTATTCCCCAGGAGGAAAATGCTAATTGCAATTTACAGCAATCAACACAGAGACTGACAAGAAACGCTACCAGATGAAACAAAAAATCGAAATTCGTGGGACACCAGACTCGACTAAATGAAACGCTGACAACTGGAAGAGACGTTAGGACGGGGATTATCCCATAAGTGACATTGAAAACAGAGAAGAGACAAAAAGCAACATAACTGCTAACAGACTGACGGCGACCTGAAGAGGGTACCCTAGCCCCCCTTTATCTTTTATTCCCACATCCTTGGGGAGGGGGAAGGGACGACATTCGTTCCCTCCCCTCCTCGCCACCCTACATCTTCTACTCTGGTGGGGCAAGGTCATGCCTCACTGAAAACTGGGACTACCTACCCTTTTGGTCCTATATTTCTGTCTCTCACCCCCCCGTCTACTGTCTCCCCCCACCTCTATCTTTACGCTAACGAAAGCCCCACACAACAAAAATTAACATGCCAAAAATCCTTTGAGCCCATAATTTGGCATAACAACCTTAGCGATCATACCCCCATGCCAACGCATATGTGTATGTATACATGTGTTTGTAAATGTACAATGTGTATATATATGTTTGCATCGACACTAACCTAACCTAACGGATTAACGGATTTTTTATTTATTATTATTATTTATTTTTTAAAAATTTTTTTATTTAAAAAAAAAATATATATATATATATATTTATTTTTATTATTATTTTTTTATAGGTCCTAGCCGCCGAAATCTCAGGAAAGTAAGCGGCAGGACCTGGCAGACTAAAACTGAGTCTACTGGGTTCCTGGTCTGCCTCCACGGGGTGTAAGTGGGGCAACGTTGGGCCTCAGCAGAGGTACAGCGGCTAAATGACCAGATGAACAACGGTACACGACACTACACTGATGAACAAGTTCCTCACACTTTTAAATCTCTGGCATTTCCCAGCGAACTGGTTCACCCAGAATAAAAGCAGATGGGGGAAACCCCTGGTGCCGTATGACAATAACACACTTTACACTTTACTGTACTTTGGGTTGCCAGGCAGGCACTTTAACCACCTGGCTAGTCCACTCGTCATGCTCATTGTATGCCTTGTATGAACTGCTTTCAGAAACAGACTTGCAAAAGCAATTTCTCAAAAGAATGATGTTTTCTGATGAATGAATCCTTGTTTTCTGATGATTGAATCCTATTTCTGAATCCTTGGCCACAGCGCACATTAGACATTATCACTAACTTCTTTATATATCAGGTGTGATCAAAAAAAGCTCGGGGACCGATTTGGTTCCTTGCAATTGGGACATCGCAGCGAGTTGCAACATAGTCTGTTACTATAGTAATGCATGAATCACCCGTTTTTACCTGCAATTAGCGCTCTTCAAATAGGTGATTTATGTGTCGTACCATTTTAAATGGAGTGATTTTAGTGAGCAACGAATTTGCATAAAAAGTTTGTTTCAAAGTAGGGAAATGTTATTCGCAAAAAGTAACTTTCAAGAAATTGACTCCTGAACACTTGGCGCTCTCTATTCAAGAATTTCATACGAAATACTCCATCACTGTTGTCTCCTATCCGCCATATTCAGAGAATTAAGTTCTTATGATTTTATAGGTTTTCCAAGATTGAAAGGTCACCGATTTGCAATGACTGTGAAAATTATTCAGAATGTCAAGAGGAAGTATTGGCTGTTCCAAAACAAACCTATTAGGAATGCTTCCAGAAGTTTCTTTATCGTTTATCGGAAAGAGGACTAACGCCAAAGGCAATTTATCAGGATATGGTTGCAATATTAGGGGAGGATGCTCCTTCCTCTTCCATGGTTAAGAGGTGGGCAGCAGAAATTAAACGAAGGAGAGAAAGAGAGCGCCTGGAAGATGACCCACGCTGTGAAAGAACTCCAGCGTTCATCACTCCAGAATTCTTTAGAGTGTGCATGACCTGGTGATGAGTGATCGACAAGTGACATTTCGGTACATTGCCAGCCTTTTGGGCATCTCATCTGAACGTATGTTCTACATAATAATAGAAGTTCTCGCTATGAAAAAATGCGTCAGCACATTGGGTCCCAAAGTTGTTGACAGCAGATCAAAAAAAAAAAAAAGCACAAGAGTTGTCAAGTGAACATTTGCATCGTTTTCAAGCAGATCCAGCAAATTTTCTTGCAAGGTTTCTGACCATGGATGAGACGTGTGTCAATCACCTTCAGCCAGAGACAGAGGAGCAGTCTAGATAGTGGAAATAACTCTTCTCCCCCTCTAAACAAAGCTAAGTCAATTCCTTCTGCTGATGATGATGATTCTTTTGCTGACAATGGCTTCTGCTGGTTTTTTGGGATGTTGATGGAGTGTTGCTGTTGTGTCTTTAGAAAGGCCAGACAGTCACGGAGGCACATTATGCAGACCTTACGAGGCATTTGCGTGAAAACAAAGACAAACCCCGAGGAAAACTCAAAGGAGTCTTGTTCCAGCAGAACAATGCCCTGCTCACAAATCTGTCATTGCTATGGCTGCACTGCCTGAGTGCGGATTTGAAATCTTTAACCATCCAGCATATTCACGAGATATAGCATTAGACTTTCACCTATTTCTTAATTTGAAAAAAATACCTGCCAGACATTCAATTTCCAATCGACAGTGACGTCAGAGTTGCAGTGACTGCATTCCTGGAGGCCTAAGAGAAAACTTTTTCCACAACTGGAATCAACCCATTGCAGTATCGGTGGCAAAAGTATATTGATATTGAATCGAAAGTGGACTATGTTGAAACGTAACCAGACTCCTCAAATTACTAAAACTATCCTTCATACTGAAACCACGAACTTTTCAAACGCCCCTCGTATTTCTTAGCCAACTCACTGATGGACTGCCGAATAATGACCCTGTAACTTAGCGGTCATCATTTCATTCGATATGCACTTCCTTTCTCTGGAAGGTAATGTTCCAAAATAAACACGTTCCTCTGGAAGGGGAGGGACAATATTACGCTCCGCCACTGTTGCCACAATGAAACTATCATCTGCTACTTATTTAAAAATATCATGCTTCATATCCAGTGATAAAATAACACTGCGTGTTATTTTATGCCGAACTGCACTCACTGCCAAACTATTAGAAACCTTTATTCAATATCTAGTATTTTATGGACCTTTTTCACAACGTGGTTCAGTTAATTGGTCTCAGACGAGGGTGGCATTCCCCCCTCCGAAATGTCGGGTTTTCATCCAGCAAACAGCAAATCGACCAAAGAAAAACACAATTTACATACATAATATCTACGCAATATGGTCTAAGATGCTCGAAAACCTTACAACAACAATCCTGTCTAAAAGGATCCACCATTTTTTTCGAATTGCAGACGTATATATGAATTCTACTAGGTGTCTGAAGTAGTGTGCCTTTAGATTTGGCCATTCTTCGATCAGGACATTTATTAGCTGGTATATTGTCGTCGGTAGTGAACTGCGAAACCGAACTGCTCTTTCCATCATATCTAGACATTCTCAGTTGTATTCACATTTTGAGAATTAGCCGACCAGAGTAGATGTTGGAAAACTTGGGAATGTTCCTCGAACTATTTAGACACAGTTTGTGTTGTCCTCTTGAACGAATTCACGCAATTCAGGTAAAAATGACGCATTATAGGTGAAGTTGGTCCGATACGACAAAGATATTTATTTGAGGTAACACAACCTTCTAACTGCATGAGCGGGCCCAGTCCTTACTTACAGAACATGTCCCATGCCGGGATATCACTTCCAGCCGCGCTCTCGTGGGTAGCACAGTTGGAACAGATCTGAATTCGAATCCTGCAGATGACACAAGGAATCTTTATTGGAATTTTAATGCCTAGTGTCCAGATGTTGCAGTTTGCAGAACTGAAGCCTCTCTTGGTAACAACATCCCCTTTGTTCCCCTCAAAAATCTCGTTGCCCTTCTCGGTATACGTTCTAGCAGCTCTACATCCTTCCTAAAAAGAGGGCTCCAGACCTGTATGCAGTACTTAAGATGAGACTTGATTATTGCCTGACCAACGGTATAATCACCTCCATATTTCTTCTAGAAAAATTCCTGTATATCATTAGCAAAGCCCCGTGATCTGTCCTGGCAGCCTATCTGCACTGTTCGGAGAATTTCATATCAGGCTCCACAATTCCCCCTATGTCTTTTTCATTTTCCACTACCCTGAGTGTAGTTGTGGTTGTTATTGTTTTTAGGAGCATCAGCGACTAAGGCCAAGTTGCTCCGTGTATATTGTCTGTAAATTGCGTGTATTCTGAGGTAGATTTTCTATTTGCTGGACGATAAACCCAAGTTGCCAGGAGAAAAAACCACGCTGCCCTCGCCTGAGACCAACTAACTCAGCCACATTGTGAAAAAGGCACATATAAAATTCTTCACGTCATCGACGGGAAGACCACGACGTATGACGACCGCGACGTATGACGTGGTCGTCATCTACGACCACGTCATACTACGTGGTCGTAGAAGTTTACAATTAATTATTGGAAGATGATTTTATTGGAAAATATATTTATGAATCAAACAGTCTATATAGCTAAGGATATAACAAAGTATTAGAAAGCAGTAATATATTTAAACTTCTTTGGATTTCTAGAAGATAAATCTGTTTTTGCGTTCAACCTGCAGGACCCTGTGATAATATCAGGAGGGCCTGCAAGCAAAAATGGCTGCCCACCACTGCTCATACTCTAAGAAAATAGAGGTGTGACTGAAGATTCTAGTTTCTTGTTTAATTGTTATCTGCTGCCATTGTAATTAATTAGTCTAAACAAGCCTAATATTGTTTTCTTTGTGTTACAGGGTGCTGAGTGATGAAGAAAGGCGTCCATTTGTAGAAGAAGCAGACAGACTTCGGAACCAACACAAAAAAGACCACCCAGATTACAAATACCAGCCTAGAAGGCGGAAACCCCCGAAGAGTTGCAACACCAATTGTCCTTCCTCTCCAGAAGCTCATAGCCCAAGCAGCGCAGGAAGTCCCCCGGACATCAGACCCAGCGTGGGATCTACATCTGGACACAAAGCTGAAGTTCTGATGAGTTCATGCCAACTCTCTGGTTATCAATCATCTTCAACGCATCACCAAAAGATGTCGCCATTACCAGAACCCTGCTCTTCTTCGATGTCCAGTAAGTTAATTGAGTGTTCAGAATACTCGAACGATGCAGTCTTATGATAACGTTTAGCTTAGAATGTGTTCATTTAAGAATGCCTTTCTTTTCATAAAAAAAAAAAAAATGCGCGCAAATTCTACCATCTTTGTTTCTAGACTATTCTGCCTCCACCTACTCTGTGCATGTCAGATTGATATACAAGAGGAAGTCTTTAACTCTCCGATTAAAGAAAGTGCATGAATTTAATTTTAGCTGAAAATGAGGTAATCAGGACAAGTTGTTGGCTCATCACATATGTTGCACTACTTGAATTTCGTGTTTCAAATGCTGGTTTTAAAATAAATAGTAACAAATTACCTGGTCCTCTTCTTCCGGGAAACCTGGTTATTAGAACAGAAAAAGACAGATGACCCAGTAGAAACGGTCCATAAAAGCTCCGAAGCATAATACTAATGCCCAAACCCAAAAAAGCTCCATCTTATAACTCAAAGTGCATTAACGACCTCGTTGTGATTTAGATCTACGGCATAGACAGAGTTTTTGGGTTATAGTTTGAAGAAATGCAATTTACTGAAAAAGGATTCAACTATAATTTTATTTCGTAAGCGACAAAAATGAGATTTATTCTTACTTTGAGGTGGAAGCTTCACTTTGCTGCTATAATGATGTTGGACTGCTTGTTGGAAGAGAAAATAAACCAGAAATATGGAAGCTTTTCATTGACTCTTCGAAATTAAATCTGAAAGCTATGCCACTTCACAATGGAAACATACAACCAATGGCAATCTTTGGAGATTTCAAAGTTATTGGAATCCTTTTAGGTCTACAATCTGGTTATGAAATAGTGCTTTCTGTGCAAGTAGAGCCAAAAGGATTCATTACGAAACAAGTCTCCCTCCCCCTCGCACGACTCCATCAGATAGTTACTAAAAGATGAACATTTTGAGCAAGCGTTAAATCCTTTGTAACTGGGAGCTTATAAATCCTCTGAAAAGTTTGTGAACATTTCTGGGCAACAACAGAGTAGCCAACTATCTTGATTGAAAATTTGTTTTAAGCCTATCAAAATCTTGGTTACAATTTATCTCTAAAAAAGGCTTTGTCTGTTCTCATTTGGAATTTTTTCCACTTAACCCTGGACATGTTAGTGATGAACACGGTGAATTTTTCATCATTGCTAAAATGGATGCGAAAATCATTGCTAATATGGATGCTAAAATAGAGAAACGTTATCGAGGAAGGTGGAAGACCAGTATTCTGACAGTCTGTTGCTGGATATTGATCAGAGAAGTTCCCGATCATTACAAAAGAAAAAGCAGAACTTAATTGAACCCTGTTTATTGTAATACTTATTAAGATTTCATTAAAAATTTCAACAAGAGTAAAATCTCTAAACCTGTGGGTGTTAGGCAATATCTTACTTCAAATTTGAGTTCACTTATTAAAATCATTTCAAGAATCACTTAACTCTTTCCTCATACCATCTACTCACTAGACCTTTTCCCCTTTGCTGCTCCTGTAGCCAGAATGGTATTTCTACTGATGCTACATATAGCATCAGTAGTTTCAAAATTTTTTATGCAAATTTGAAAATATTTTCAGCCAACCCAGCAGTGGTCTTCATTATTATTAGCTGATTTCAGGCTAGAATTCAACCGTTGAAAATACATTCCCTTATTGAGAACAAATTATGTAACATTCCAAAATAGTATTTACAGAATTATTTTTATAAGAATATTGATAAAATCACTCGAAAACGCAATTTCATATTGTTTTTCATTTCAGGCTCACCTCGACTTTCTCCTGCTGCTGATAGTAACAACCCCCCCACCGTGGATCCAGCTGCTTATAGGTACCACGAAAGAGAGGCTATGAGAGCACCACCACCTATGACAACACCGTACTCTGTGGATCCCTACATGCATATCCTTTCAACAACGAGTTATGGGTATTATGGCATACCTACTCCAAATTCTGGCTCTTCTTGGAACAGGCCTCCCCATCTTCACATGCACGATGCAAACTCCTTGAATACCTCCCCGGAATATGGATGCCGTGATGACTCCCAAAAGGAACCCTTCGTTCGTGAGTCCAATGAAAACGAGGTTACATGCATCCCCGACAGGTTGGATATGCAGAACCGCTATCATTTCCAGAGGCAGTCTCCACCTGATCCTTATCCAGCCTCTTCCAGTGCCTCCAGCTGTAACCTCTTTCCTCACGTACCGTCAAATCCCCATGCTGAACTGAGGGCTCCTGTTCAGTGTTCAAGTACCTTCACTCCCACTGCTGGGCATTACCTTGACCAGCAATAAACAGTGGCTATGACTTGTGCAGATCATATCCACAAAGATCTCCTCAGTGCAGTGTGCGATAAGTCCAGATGAAGATGCATCTCAATCTCTTTGCAGACATCTGCGTAAAAATTTTCTCATTTGCACATGTGATCCCATTTGTTTGTGTCTTCTTGATGCTTGTATAAAGGCATCTACATTTGCAGAGGAAAAAATAAGGAATTCAGATTGGACTGAAAAATTTTATTTTTCTCTGTCTAAAAGAAACAAACATTCGTGAAAATTGATAACTATTTTGGGTGATGGATAATTGTGCTTGTGGATGTGGAACAATGCTTTATCATCAGTTTTACTGAAGAGGTTGGGGCTTTCATATTAAAAAACGATGAAAACCTATTAAATTTTTATGAGAACTATATATAAAAAAGAGCTGGAATATTTAATTTGTTATTTCTATGCATATTATGCGCGACCTGATCTTTTAGCAAAGTTTGTTTATTGTTGAAAGTACCGATAGAAGGCGCTATATACGATAGCATTTATTTTAAGATTTGCTTTTTCGTGCACAAACTGTTATGCAAAGTGTAATTGAACACTAGGTGGTGCTTTAAGAGATAAAATCTCCCGTCCTGCTGAAATTCAAATGAGAACTGTTTTTGAATCAACCATAGGTGACAATAAGAGGCGAATTCGTCCATTCTTTCTGTGTGATGATCTAGGAAAACCTTTTCAGTACAATCCTTGAATCGTTCTATCCCAGATGCAGAAGAGGGGAGGGGGGAATGAATAGCTACGTTATTTGAGATTAATTATGGATTAGAGAAGTTTGTATATAACTGGTGTTGTACCATCTTATTCCCTCCATGTTACCTTTAAATCTATATTTAGAGATCATAAAAAGTATAAATACTGAAGGATAATAATTAGGATTATAATATACAAAGGATTATAATTCCTGTGTATAACTACAAATGATTTTTATACTGTGGTTTAAAGAGAAAATATTTTCACTACAAAGATGTTGCTCGATGTGCATAAATAAAGTGTTATCATTGATCTTATCTCTTGAAATGTTTCTCCAAGTCTTTCATTCTGGAGGAGTATCATTCTGTTTATTCCTTCCACAAGTTTAAACAGAAATTTGAAATAAAACTGCAAATGGACATTGAGCACAGTTTTCCAAGAAAGCAGTGCTCAATATCATGTAAGATCCTAGGCGATTGACGACTTTCATCTCCTTAAGATATATCCTAGAGCAACCAATATCCTCCCTAGGATATTCCATAGATATCCTAGGAAGGATATTGTTACTTAGTGTGTTGATCTCATATTGTGAAGGCACTGTGCCCTGAGTTGCTTTGGTATTGCACTACTCTAAATGGAACTATTGATTCAGTAGAGAAGTATACTATTTCCATTTTAAGAAATATTCAGTTGGAAGAAAGTTCACCAGTTGCTTTTTATGTGGAGGATCTCTGTGATCCATAAGAAGGAAATGTGGGCTTAATGCACCCAGAAAGTCTAAATATAAAATTCAATTACTTTTGCCTCTATACATCATAGTGGTCATCCTTCTTTCGAGAATATGATCACCTATTGAGAGAGACGAGGGATCGAAACGAATTCCATGTTCCTGCAGGGGATGATTCGATTTTTCTAAGGCAACCTAGTTAACTTTAGGGAAAAATCCTCAAGGTAGTATGAAGTTTCAGTTCTCAAATGTAGCCTCTAAGCCGCATTGCTCCAGTGGAGAAATACATTAGGGAAGTATATTAGACTAGTGCAATATCAAGGAAACTTGTGGCGGAGTGTCACCATATTAGATCGACATATTAAGTACACTGCTGGACAAAATTAACAGGACAAAATTAACAGAACAAAATGGTTTTCATGAATATTTTTTTTGAAGGATGTCGCCGGAGGCGAATATTTGATATAATAGGTATCGTGGAATGCAAATTACGAGTATCCAATAGAAATCGATGTATCACCTTACAGAGCCTCATTTTACGCAAATTATTCATGTCTATAAAAACACGGGTTGCTTCTACGTCATTTCATTCCCGTTGGCTTGCTCAGTGAGAGAGCCACTTCTCTCCTACTGAGCAAGTCATTCTCGTTAAGACGATTCTTTGAGATGGCGGGCCGTTGGACGATTTGAAGCTGGACTTTTGCAGGTGGAGGTAGCACGTTGGCTTAATATGCCACACATATCCTCCCGGGAATATTGAAGCAGTTTCAGGAGACAAGAGACCATTACAAGAAGAGCTGACCAGGTCGCCAACCAGCTACGTGAACCAGAAAAGACTGCTATTTGACTCTAACAGCAAGACAGAACCTACTATGTCCTGTCATCAACCGTCTCACGTTGCTACAGCCGCTGGTGTAAACATTTACAACCGGACTGTATTAAGAAGGTTCAGTTCAATTGGACTCTATCCAACGAAGGCAGTGGTTTATATCTCAGCCACAAACCACCGCAGAGCTCGTCGAAATTGGTGCCCTGAACATGTGACTTGGAGCCATGATAATTGGGGTAAAGTTCTGTTCTCTGATATGCCCCGTTTTAGCTTACAGATTCTATACGTTATTTTATCTGGAGACAACGAAGAATGAGGTATCATGCCTCCAACACCACAGAAAGGGACACAATGATAAACGGCCGCACTCCTCTTTATGCTTTTGATAGGGTACCTTAACTGCGCATAGGTACTGAGAACTGATCCTCCCACCCTATGTGTGACTAGGGGTACGGTTAGCCCAGATTTTCTTTTCATGCACAACAAGGCCACTGCACATACAGCTCAAGTGGTGGAGGAACATTTTGAAACTGAAGATATCCGACTTCCGTGGCCAGCACGATCACCAGACTTAAATCTGATCGAACGTGGGTGGGACGTTCTTGGGTGTCGCATTGCACGCAGACAGCCAACTCCTAGGTCACTTGGTGATCTACGGTCTGCGCTGGTGGAAGAATGGGATCTTGCCACAGAACCTTATAGACACCTTTATATCGAGCATGGTTTACCGCTGTCAGGCCTGTTTACGTTTGAACACTTGGAGCGATTACAGAATCTGTCGCAGTAATCCAAGTAAGACTGCTTACGTAAGTATCGAACTGAGGTATATTAAATGAAAACCAAGTTATAATCATATTATTTAGCAGTACATATTCTAAAATATTTGAATTCAACTGGTGTTTATCTTTTAGCGTTAAATTCTTATAATGAAGTTGTTTTCTTAGCAGTGTAAACAGGCGGCCAGGAAAGTTCATGGTGTCCTGTCGATGAACAATATCCTGTAGAGATAGGAACCCATAATCTCATTGTAAAAGCAACTGCAATTTGGGATACTGCGTCCAAGTATGGAGATCTCATCTGTAAAAGGCATTGAGTTTTTTGAAAAGGTTCAAAGACCGGCAACTCGCATGGTGAGATTGGCAAAAAGGGCAATCGTAAGAGAAAGGCTTCATTTATATGGGCTACAGAGCTTGGCAACTAGGCACTTCAGAAGTGACCTGACTGAGGTTTATAAGGCTCTGAGAGAGAGGTTAGTAAAATGAATGAAGGCAGAACTTTCACTCCTATAAAGAATTCGGAACTAAGGGCCATAAAATTCCTACCCAAAACCGGGTGGAAAAGACCTGAGGCCGACCGGGCTATCCAGGTGGGTAAAGTGCCAGCCTGGCAACCCAAAGGTTGCGGGTTCGAATCCCTCCTCGGGCTTGGATCAGAGAAAAATGCAAAAACTTGGAGGTGTATTATGGCCACAGAAGCCGATGTGCCAACAACTAACAAAAGACCTGAGTTCGAGTCTCTTTGATTGCATGAGAAGTTTTTATGGATCTTTTTCACAACCTGGGAGAGTTATTCGGTTTCGGGCGAGAGCAGTACAGTTTTTTTTTGAGATACTTGGGTTTTTCGTCCAGAGAACAGAAAATCGACCACAGAAAGCACACAATTTACATACAGTATATACAGAGCAATATGGCCTTAGTTTCCGATGCTCCTAAAACTCTATTACAAAAAAACAACAGGTAGTTGAGGCAGAAAATTCGATGGTCGACTGGAATGTTACCTATGGGGGGGACGAAGCGCATAATTTTTTTTTTTTTTATATTTTCTTTTTTTTTGCTTGTCAGCAAATGTCTGTGGCTTCCTTGCACTGTATGGCTAATACTAAATATCATAGACAGGACATCATATGCCCCTTCGAGCCATTTTTTACACTGCACTGAAAATTTCATGTGTGACTCAATTATAACCCCTAATTCCTCGAACTGAAAGACCCGAATTCTCCCCACCCAGCTTATAAGTATTGTATTTCTGTTCCCTATGTGCAAGGACTTCAGTTTGCGTTTTTCAGTCCATTTCTGCCACCGATCTAAGTGATTTTGAAACAAAAGGGCCAGTTTCTGGTCGTTTCCCTCTCTTCATAACTTCATATCAACAGCTTTGACGACTTCCCCATCAATATCGCTAAGGAAGAATGAATTACAAACCAGACTTAGTAATCGTTCAGGTGAACAATCGTCTATAAGGAAAAAAATATGGTGGGTGAGTATCTGGTGAAAACCGTACGAAGTTATGTATCCGTCATGTCAAAAAGGAACTGTTCAGGAAGGTGAACGGTCGGTAATGATCGGTTGCGTGGTCAACTGGCACACGTTGGGACCTCTGGTACGTCTAGACGCATCTGTGAACGGTCCAGGCGCATCTCTGAACGACCCATCACTGAACTAGGCCATCCTTGCAGGCTATCTGCATCTTTTCATGGTCATCGTGCATCCACAGGCCAATGGACCCTTCGAGCGCTACAGTGCGCTTCCATACAGAGCCCTGGTGGCTAGAACATGGTTCGAAGAGCATTCCGCAAATTTTACCACTATGAAATGGCCTCCCCGTTCTTCGGACATGAACCCTGTGAATCATCTTTGGGATGCTGTGGAAAGTTCCGTTCGAGCTTTGGATCCTCCACTCAGGAATGCGACGGAATTATGGACAGCAATGCAGCAAGCATGAATGGATATACCTGTGGAACGCTCTCGTGAACTAATGAACTTAATACCTGTCCGTGTGGCTGTCCTTATCCGGACGAAAGGTGGGCCTACTCGATACTAGGTGGTTTCCCATGATCTTTGTCCACTCAGTGAACATCTTTGTCTAAAGTCCTGGCAGTCCTTGCAAGGTACAGCCTTACAAAGACTGGCAGCAATTGGAAAATCAGGCAGTTAGTCAGTCCATAAAATTGGAATACGTCTCTAGAAGCCTGTTTTCTTATTGTCAACTTTATTAAAATTTTCTCGGATTAAGTCGACATACGATTGACACTGAAAACGCTGTGTAACAGGAACATACATTGTGTTGCCACTTTATTAGGTACACCTCCCTAGTAGCGTGTTGAGCCTCCTTTAGCCTTCAAAACATCCTGAATTCGTCTAGGCATGGATTGAACAAGATGCTGAAAACATTGTGCAGGATTGGAGTACCATGTAGACATGAGTGTGTCACGCAGCTCCTTGAGATTCGACTGAGGTATAGGCCTGCAGAGAACAGCCCTTTCCAGTTCGTCCCAAAGATGTTCAATAAGATTCAGATCCGCAGACTAAGCGAGCCACTGCAGCAAAGAAGTCATTGTCATGTTCCTGGAACCATTCCATAGTGATTCGGGCTTTGTGCACCGGCGCATTATCCTGCTGGAAGTAACCATCTGACTGAGGATAAACTGTCAATATGAACGGAACTTGGTCAGCAACGATGTTCAGGTACGATGTGGCATTCAGACGTGAATCTATGGATATCAATGGACCCAACGTGTGCCAAGAAAACATTCCCCACACCATAACACTGCCCCAACCACCTTGCACAGTAGTCGTCAGACATGAGACGTACATGGATTCATGTTGTTTTCGACAAATTCTGAGCCTTCCATCAACATGATACACCGGGAACTTCGACTTGTTAGACCAAGAAACTGTTTTCCAATCCTCGATAGTCCAGTACCGGTGTTGCTGTGCCCACAGGAGGCGTGCTCCCTTGTTCTTCATAGTCATATTGTGGCCCGTCTGTTTGCTTGCACAAATATAGCCACCCTCCTCTGACCTCTCTCATCAACAAGCGATTTTCTTCCACAAGAGTGCCGTTAAGAGGATGTTTTCGGTTCGTTGCACCATTCTCAATATTTTTGTTGCACCATACTCAATATTTTCAATTGAGTATTTTCATACTCAATATTTTGCGTGAAAAGCCGATTCAGATAGGCTTTGTCTAGCACATCTTATAACTACTACCATGCCACGTTCGAAGTCTGTTAGATCACTCTTTTTCCACATTCTTGCTACGGTGTACGCTTAACTGATACTAGAGGTTGTTCTGCTGTATTTATATCAACAATCATGGTCCTGTGATTTGCAAGGTTTTGGGACAAACCATTTGTGGGCACAGCAGGGGTGTATCTAACGAAGTGGCAACACACTGTAGATAATGCAATTTAGCGAGAGTGATTCTGAGAAGCAAATTACACAAAAATTCAACAATTACATCCAAAAGCCGTTAACATTTTATACCTGAATATCCAGCTTATTAGGTATGCCTGTCTGCGTGGGTAGCACATTGGTATTGTCACCGTCCTCCCCACACCGGGTGGAAAAGGCCCGGGTTCGAATCCCGTCGATGAACCGAGAAACTTTAATGGCCTTTTTTCACTCCGTGGCTGAGTTAGGCGGTCTCAAGCGTAGATAGCAAGGTTTCCCCCCAGAATCTGGGGTTTTTCGTCCAGCAAAACAGACAAATCGACCATAGAACACACGCAATTAAGAGACATAAGACACAGCACGGCAGATGAATTTAATTATTCGGGTGGCCTAAATGTAATAGTTAGTTATTAGGTACGCCTACCTAATAGCGAGATTGGTGTAATTTATAACCCCTTTTGGCCCTCAGATCAGCGTGGATTCATCGCAGAATGGCCTTTTTTTATTTATTAAAGAAGACGGTTCCAGCCAGCTTTCCTGGCAACCCCACCATCTGTTGAAATACTGTACAGGTAATTAATAGCATAACATGTATTACTACTAGTTGCTTATCATTACTTTCACATGGAGATGGTAGGATAGCCTGTCAGAGTACGGATGATATCAAATACAGTATTAATCGTCCGCAAGCGCACTGATGAAACATCATGCATAGCATCGATATAGTACCCCTCAATTTGGATGGTTCAGTTCATTAGCAATGGATTCAACGAGGTGTCGAAAGCGTGTTGCAGGGAAGTTGGATTGAGATATAATGATAATCATTTGGATTGAGATATGGTGATTGAGTAGGCTACCGCACTAAGTTTAATTCAATTTCATGTTCTTTCAATGTTGACAACTGGCTAGATGGGTCCATAGACTCCTGCTGTTTTCGCCATACTGTGGTCCTTCATCACCATGGAACAATCAGAACCCGATCCTTCTGACTGGGTCTTTTTTCAATTCTCAGCTGTCCAGTATTGAAACCCATTGTAACCGTACCTTGTTTTTTGTTGACTGGAGTGGATCCTGGTTCGGTCATCGGCCGCAATACTGATCTGAAATTCCACCGTTCTATTCAGTTATTTGATTATTTGTTGGCTGGATGTTAAGAAATTGGACCAATCTCGAAATTGTCTTGTCTTGTAAAAGCATCTTTACGGGATTGAACGTTCAACGGCAGCCTTACATAAGACACTAATACGTTCTATCCACGTGCTGTATATTCTCATGATAAGAAAATGTGATGCTACTACTGAAGGGGGTTCCATTTCATGAAAAAAGTAGGAGTATCCTCTTCATGAAATTGTTGACACATATCAACAATATTCTTGTTTATTTATAGATCGCCTTGTATATGTATTTCTAATCCTGTCTCAGACTTGAAATAGTTATTGGCTGAATTAATCGATCTCGAGGTTACGTGGTTTCTTACTTCAGGCAAATCGGGTTTCCATCCTGCAAATAAGACAAATTGGTCATAGAAGAAACTCAATTCAAAGCATCTACTAACTGCTGATGTCATCAGTGTTTATGGTGTTGTTTTTGAAACAACCCAATCTTTAATTGTTAAAAGTTTTATTGGACTTCAGTAGTAAGTCCTCTGTCCTCAAGGAATAAAAGACCGTACCTGAAAGAGCATTTCAATGAATTTGTCGATAGTGAATGCGTTTTTAAAGTAAAACGAATTAAAATCAAGCAACGAAAGCTGGGAAGTATTTTATTTCAGCACATTACATATTTTCACATTTGCAGCTTGACTTCTGGTATTTGGGATTCGGGTAAGATTTAGCTGAAATTGGAATTTCCTTCTGAACAAGAGATATTTGAGGATTGAAGGACGGTGGAGGACCTATCTCTTTCTGGTTGTGCTGCTGCTGCTGCTGCTGGTGCTGTTTAACATCTTTAGGTGGTGCACGGTGGTAGTTTTCGTTGTTTTGAGGGACATTTCTTTGGCGTTGTGATTGCTGTTTTGTTTCCACACTCTCTATTGGCAATTTAGAATGGTAGTGATGTTTCAATTCCATCGACGGCTCTATCGGTATGTCATAATGGTGCTCAAGGTCTTCTAGTGGGTTCATTGGCATGTTGAAATGGTGGTATGCATCTGCCGCTTCTTCCATTGAGTGAAGTAGCATTTTCTGTTGTCGTGATAATGGTTTGTTATGAAGTTCTACCCCTACCATTGCCGGTGGTGCGTCCACTGGTTTTACTATGTGTAATAGTTCGTGGGAATGGCGGGATGCGTCCATGGGAGTCGCTATAGAGCGGTAGTGGTATGATACGTCGCGTTTTGTTAATCCTGATTGTCTGAAGGAATATGGGGGTGAGAATGCTGCTGGAAACGGTTGCCACGGATTCTCTTGCTTCTCAGGTGTCCAGGATTCTTGACTTGGTACGAAGATATTGGGTAGGTTGAACTGCTGAAAGTTAAAAAAAAAGTATGAATATGTGAAAGTTACTCTTACGACAATATACACAAAAAAAGTCAAAGTATTACTAAGATGACATGAGTAAGTAATGAGGAATAAATACCTACTGGTCAATAAATTAAAAACATTTTTCAATTGGCGTCAATACATTTAAATGTACGGTATGCAACTATGAAGTGCTACAAAAAATTGCACTGAGTGGACAGAAATCATGGAATACCTATCTAGTAATGGGTAGGTCCACCTTTCGCCTGGATAAGAGCAGTCACACAGCGAGGCACTGAGTTCACTAGTTCACGAAAGCGTTCCACAGGTATTTCCATCCATGCTTGCTGCACCACTATCCATAACGTTGTATCAGCCGACCCATGGCCTGTAGGGAGGTACGTTATGTAGGCCAGGGGAAAACCAGCTAGGGGCTTTTGGGAACGCGAACATTACCTTCAGGGATGAATTTCTTTGTAATTGCTCCCTTAGTGGATGTCGTCCATCTGTGCTGCCAGGCCTGCTGCACTGAGTCCACTAGTTCACGAAAGCGTTCCACAGGTATTTCCATCAATGCTTGTGCACCACTGACCATAATGTTGTATCATTTGTCCAAAGGAATCTCCTCTACCACCATTCACCACCAACCCAGCAACGTTCGCATTCCTAAAAACCCCAAGCTCATTTTCCCCTGGCCTGTACATAACGTACCACCTTACAGGCCATGGATCGATACAAGAAAAATTAGCGTCTCTGGGCTTCACATATGATCCACACTGCCACTGTGGCATTGACGAATCATGGCACCAGGTAATGTATGACTGTCCTGACTATGAAGACTTAAGATCTATTCTGATCACAAAGAATGCTAATTTGCCAAAGGACGAGAACATATACTAATTCATACCCATGACAATTAGAAATACTTCACCACTTTTGCACAGGATGTCTTCAACAAAAAAAAAAAAAAAAAAAAACTAGTATATTTAGGCCACCCGAATAATTAAATTCATCTGCCGTGATGTCTCTTATGTCTGTTAATTGCGTGTGTTCTATGGTCGATTTGTCTGTTTTCTGGACGAAAAACCCAGTTTCTGGGGGGGGGGAACCTTGATATCTACTCCTGAGACCAATTAACTCAGCCACGGAGTGAAAAAAAAGCCCAATAACAAGGCCTGCTAGAGTACAAAATAAAATCTACTGGGTACCTGATCTGCCTCCCCGGGACCAAGTGCGGTAACGGTAGGTCCCAACAGGGGCCCATCGAATAAATGGTCAGAAGAACAATGGTACACAACACTACACATCCTTCAACTCCCCACACCCTTTTTAAATCTCTGAACGTCACAGAGTTCTGTGCTACACAAACGGAGTACACAACGCGTCGATGGGAGAAACCCCTGTTGCCTTCAGACAACTAACATACTTTGCACTTGTTCATAATTCCGTCTCGTTCCTGGGTGGAGAATCCAAAGCTCGAACGGACGTTTCCACTGCATCCCAAATATGCTGAACAAGGTTCATGTCCGGTGAAAGGGGAGGTCATTCCATGGTGGTAAACTCTGTGAATGCTCTTCTAACGACGTTCTAGTAACCACAGCTGTGGGGAGGCGCATTGTCCTGCTGAAAGAGACCATTGCCCTGCGGGTGCAGGATGGCCATGAAGGGTTGCAGATGGTCTGCAAGGATGGACACATAAACTGGACCCTTCAGAGATGCGTCTAGACGTACCAGAGGTCCCAACGTGTGCCAGATGAACACGCCCCAGACCACTACCGACTGACCATCTGACTGAACAGTTCCTTGTTGACAGGATGGGTGCATAGCGTCGAGCGGTTTCTACCAGATACGCACCCTCCCGTCCGCTCGAAATAATTGGAAACGGGATTCGCAGGACTAGGAGAACCGTCTCTAATCATCCAAGGTCCAGTGCCAATGTTCTTTCGCCCAATTGAGGCGTATATGTCGTGTTTTGTGGTGTTAGCAATGGGACTCTGATGGGTCGGCGGCTCCCATAACCTATAGAGGCTAATGATCGCCTAATGAAGGTCTTGGTGGAGACGTTGGTGGCACCTCCCTGTCCACGATGAGATGAGATGTTATTCCAGAAATGGCGCATTCCCGATACACTCTTGATACTATCGAACGGGGATAGTGCAATTTCTGTACCACTTCCGAGATAGAGTGACCCATGCGTCGGGCATCCACTTCTTTCAAAGCCGGTTAACTCACGACGTTTATCCATACTGACATCGAATTACTGCGTACGTGGATGTAGTGATGCAGAGTACCTATATACCTGCCAAGCGGTGGGTTCGTCCACTTGCGAGAGGGGTGACAGCTTCGCCTTGCGCAGGAACCAGTTTTCTCATGAATTGTGTCCTTTCCGTGTATCACAAGTTCCTTGATATCAAATAAATATCGTACGCTTTTCTTTGGCTTATTAGATTTGGTAGTGGGCACAGGTGTGCTTTCATATTTTCAGAATGGTGTTTTTTTGGAGCACGTTGAGCAGGAGTTAAAATTAAGAAAACAAAGGAAATTACTAGTGTGTCCGAAGTATCCATCTCAGAAGTATAAACTTAGTGGAAGAACGAAACCTCCGAGATTTAAAGCGAATTGTGAATCAGAATAGAAGGCCCAGTGTGCAATAAATGACTGAAAAATTTGATTTAGGTAAATAAATTAAGAGACATTGGGCGAACGGTGTTGAAAAATCTGATATTTAGTTGCTGTGCCAATAAGAAAGCTACTTCTTTTCTTAAAAAATCAAAAGATTCGACTGCAGCAAAGCTGCCAACGCCAAGGCTATATTGTGAATAGGGTAAAAACGATGATGTGTCTGACGAGTCTCGATTTACACTTTTTTGAACCGATGGTAGAGTAAAGGTGAACGTCACGAAGCCATACATCTGGACTGTTTCGTTATCAGCGCTTAAGCGACTGTGTATGGGATGGGATTTAATTTGTTGGTGTGGACTTGGTCTGCTCATAGTGTTAAGTCATATTATCTCCAGTGAATAACCTCCTGTCGTTTCGCACCAATTTTAATCTGTAGTGCTTCATTTTTATTGAGATTGAGATGGATTCATTGAAAACGAAAACTATCCACAATGTAAAAAAATGTATCCGAATGGTTTTTGGAGCATTGAAAATATTTCCAAAATCTACCCTGCAGTCTAATTCTTCAGATCTAAATCCAATTGAGAACGTCTAGTATATGTTAGAAAGGACAGTTAAGCTTGACAGTTCTCTACCGACCACAATACATCATCTGACAAATACCTTGATGGAAGATTGGGTCGAATCTGGTGATGGATCCCATCAGACATCGAGCAGAATACATGTACATGTTGTTATAATTGGGATAATGATATTGCATAATGGTTTCTGATTTTTTGGACACACATGGTGTTCAGAAATCGCTTGATTTTACAATCTGTCAACTTATAGCGGCTAATAATAAATAAAGTAAGTTAGGATGAGTAATTCTTTTCATTGAGAGAGGCTGGTTGGTTGTTGTAGGGCTTTAGGCACATCGACAACTTTTCTCCGAAAAAAGTTGTCGATAAGTTCTCCCAGAAAACTTTCCGGGAAAAAAAAAAAAAAAAAACATGTTACCCTGAGACCAACTAACCCAACCACTTTGTGAAACAGGCCAATAAAAATCCCTCGCGTCATTGACGGGATTCGAACTCAGGTCTTTTCTACCCGCTGTTGGGAGGACAGTATTTACAATAACTATACTACCCGAATTATCATACATTGAGTGATCACTGAATTATGACCACCTATCTAGTACTTTGTAGGTCCTCCTTTTGCCCTCAGTACAGCAGCTATCCTACGTGGCATTGATTCAACAAGATGTCGGAAGCGTTCGGAAGGTATGGCCAACCAAGCTGTGTGTAATGCGGTCAGCAATGTAGGTATGGAGGTGATTGGTGTATCCAGACGCCTGATATGCCTTTCCATAGTGTCCCACAAGTGCTCTATGGGATTGATATCGAGAGAGTTCGGAGGTCAATCGATATGCTGGAAGTCAGAACTATGTTCCTCAAACCATTCCTGCACAACAAATGCCCGATGGCTTGGCGCATTGTCATCTTGGAAGACAATTATTGCAGACTGTTCTTCCATACCATATGAAAATTTGCTGAATTCGTTTCTGGTTTCAAAGCGGCTATTTTTAAATCAGTAGGGGCTGAGTTAAACGATCCCAGACGAGGAACGTGTTATTTTTTAACCATCTTTCCAGGAACCTCGGGTTTTTCACCTAACAAAACAGACAGTTATTTAAAGGAAGCCTTTACATTTATTGTAAACAGCCAACAGCCAGTGAATATTTTGAATTTCAGTTTTCTGCGGTAAAAAAAGTATTTTCAAGCAAAATATATTTATTTTGCTATAAATTCATTACTTTTATAAGTGGATAAATAAGACCAGTGATAGTTCCCACGATGTCGAAAGAATATTTAAATATTTGTGTATATATCAATGGAAAATTTATTAAGAAAGTCTCCAAAAACCGAACAGTTTGGTTGTTGTAGGCTTTTAGGCGCACCAGCAACTATAGACCACATTGCGACGTATATAATGTCCATTAACTGCGTGTGTTCTATGGTCGATTACAGCAACAGCAACTTGGGAAGGCTTAAGAAGAGTAATATCGCAAAACTGCTGGGTGTTGGCATGCTCACACCCCACAGTATTACAGACACACCAAGAAGATAATTGAGCAAACAAAAGTCAGGGGCAGGATAAAACGAGAAATTACCAATTTGCTGATACTCAAGGAGAGCGCAGGGTTAATAACGATGTAACAGCAGGGCAGGCTAGTCAAGTTGGGTAGAAAAACCACTCCACACTTCTCCACTATGGCGTGACCTACCCCAGTGTATGTTCCACACCGGGTGGAAAAGGCCCGGGTTCGAATTCCATCAATGATCCGAGGAATTTTTACGAGCTTCTTGCATTCAGTGGCTGGGTTAGGCGGTTTCTTCTCCGGAAACTAGGGTTTTTCGTCAAGCAAAACAGGAAATCCACCAGAGAACACATGCAATTTACGGACATAATACACGTGGGTGTCGCTGATTTGGTTGTTTTTAAATCCACCAAAGGGGAATCTGATTGGTGGGAGGGATTCTTCTGCAAATAAACCAAAAAGCATATCGAAGGATTACTGAAAATGGACCACTAATGGACTGACAAAGGCTCGTTTTGCTTGACAGATCCCGGTTTCAATTGGAGAAAACAAAGTATGGAGAAAGCAACATGAAGTCATAGTCCCTCATGCTAGGTGATGATATTTCAGACAGCGGATAACTTTTGATTATGGGAGAATACTTCAATTCTCGTAATATACAATAGCGTTCCGATATTTTATGGAATCAAAACTGAACCAAATTTTGATTCCATAAAAAATCCCAAAGCTTGTAGAGCATTATTGTAAATTGAGGTTCTGCGATCTTGTTAAAATTAAATCGATTTTAAAAAATCTGAAATACATAAAACTTTCAAAACTTCTAAAATCAGACGTTCTAAAGGAATGCCCTGTATTTTAGAAGTTTTGTAACTTTTTCGATCTTAGAGCTTTATATCTTTTATCTTTTGTAAATGATACCAATGTAAATGATACCAATCATATGAATGTACTTTTATGAATCTATAATAACAATAAAAAAATCTAAATTTTGTAAAACTGTAGCTTTTTCTGTAAACTGTAGGTATGACTGAAACTGTAGACAGCAGGAATCTCTGCTGTTCCTCATAGGAGATCCAGCAGGGATCTACTATCCGGGACTCTGTTGGCTGATGTCGAAGTATCTGCTGCAAATCTACAGGAACTCTTCCATATTTTTACACACTGGCAAAAAAGAGATCTTAGCAACTGGCGTCAATAGATAAAACATAAAGTATGCAAATATGCGAACTTGTCACATGGTATAATCACGAGTTCCTTGGTATCACATAAATACTGCACGCTTTCCTGGAACATTTTAGTCGATCCGGTTATGGAGAAGACAAGTGAACTTTCTGATTTTAAAAAAAATGGTGTTATTGTTGGAGCACGTTTATGCAAATATTTTTTTGAGGATTATCAAATTGCATTCTGTTCTAGCCCGTATTTTTAACATCCCCTTAGTAACTTTCGAAAGACTGAGAATGACCGTTCAAAAAGTCATGGGTGGTTTCGTCCCATTAATCCTGCTTGAATGGTGTAATTCTCAGAGAAAAATTAGAGCATCAAGAAGATATCAACATGGAGAGACAGAAACTAAATAGATTACAATGTCACTCGATACCTTTTGTGAGGTGTCCGAGTTCGACACTCCGGAGGACAATTTCCAACAGAAAACATTAGTCAGTTGACGGAGGCGGCGGGTCCCAAGAGGCCTGAGGGTAGCTAAAGAGAGAAAAATATGAGAAAGACATTAGGTAAGACAAAAACCATTTCGGGCACTGAGTGGGAAGGTGGAGTAGCACTGAACTCAAAGCTCGGCGTCGAAATCTCCCGCAATCACTGATATTCATTGTAGAATCAAGCTCAATTTACGGGATGAAGAAAGCCAATAAAAGGTCCTTCCTCCTCGCTAACCTGATCGAGTCGACCCAGGTCTTTACCAGGCAGTATGAAAGAACATTGGTCGTTGCAACTATTACTACTATTACCTGAAATAACTAGTTTAGGAAGGCGCCCAGAAGTATTATTAGCTATCTATTAGCATCACAAGAAGCTTACGGTGGAATATATCCAATTAGTAAATGACATTGGTTAAAAACTACTATAAAATGAAGTGAAGGCCCTTAAAGTTGAGTTCGCGAGGAGATCACAAATTAGGCATGCAATTCAAAGTCATCCGTCAAAATCAGCCGGACAAAGAACGGTTTCTGTTCGCTTCAGACAGTGTCATTTGCTCTGGGTGGGGAGATACCATCAAAACCATTAAAGAGAGATTACTGACCACAGGGCACAACTGTCCTTAAAAATAAAATATTCTGAATTTGTTATCGGCTTTAAAGAGAGACCACTATCTTTACCGAAATCTGGGAGGAGTTCCCACCCTTGACACCGGACGGGGAAGAAGCAATTCGTGTATGACATAATCTGCTGAACCCTCGGCAGCTGAAGAATTACCAAAAACTTAATTACTAACGTCAACATGACGAAGACAGAAAACAGAGAACGATTGAAAAATGAAAGGAATTTTGGCAAGGAGTTCATTTCCGTGAACATGAGGTGGCTCCAAGGGCATAGTCCACCTTCCGGAACTCAGTCAATTTACTTTTTCCGTAATTAAATAATCAGCAACTGAAAATCAAATGCAGAAATATCGCACCTTTCAAAATAGTCTTCATACCTACCATTTGCATTATTGAATTCCCACGATGACATCATTTAAACTAGATGAGTATGGTTTAAATGCTGTCAGCAAAGTTGTTTTGACTGAATTCGAATTCAAATTTGAGTTCAGTCAAAATTCTAAAGTGTGCTTACATAGTTAAAATAATTTATTCTACAATTGTACGTAAACATTAATTACAGTTACAAATTGAGTAAGATACTTACGTTGGGACCAGCAGTACGGCATCGCTGAAAAAACAAAAAAAGGAAAGGTGACATGCGTACAGAAAATTATTGACTGATATATTAACATCCATTTTCATTGATTTAAGTTTAAAAATGTTTAAGAAGTAAGATGGCAGGATAGATGTCAATATAAGCGGTTGATTTTGTGAGGTTCAAATATGTGTCCCTCGGACGAAATGGCAATTGCCAATGGTTATTCAATAATAATCGTTTTATATCCAACTTCAGCAAAAGAACAAGTTGCACGACTCCTTCGAAAGACAAGATCACAAAAGTGATATGTAAGGGAAAGCTTAATAATGCTTATGGTTGGGTTTTGATGATCTTTCTGGAATAACTCCAACTAATTTAACGTAGCAGGCAAATTACACACAAATGTTCCAACTTTTCCAAACATGTTTCTCGGGATTCGGATTGGAGTAAGGTGACCAAAAGTACCGGTTTTCCAGATTTTAGAGTCCTGGTGTTCAATTTTTTTTTTTTTTTTCGGGATGCACTAATGTCCCGGTTTTTTCTAATGGTGGTTTATGCAGTAGCTGATACGTAATTATTTTAGAACCAACCAATTAATTTACTGTTCTTAAAGAGAATATCGCATTAAGACAAACACTTCCTCCCATTCTTACTATCTGAACCTCATTAATAGTACTAAGAATTCATTGCCAACATTCCTTCTAGTACTCTATTCACCATCCCTTCTAATTCTTCGAAATGTTCAAGATATGATTTCCAACCGTCTTCTTGAACTCTTGATAAGTTTAGTTAATCACAGCTCTGTATACGCGTTACACCCTGATACCAAGAAGGCAACATCGAGATCTGTTCTCTGTGATGTTTCAAGAGAAGAAAGAATAGCAAATATTCTTTCCTGCAGATAACTGGAGTGGACAATCAAATCTACAACACATCTACAGAGATTTATCGTGGATTTGGAAAAGTTTTTGAAGAATCCCTAAATGCCGAAGAGAAAATGTACCTTTACTGATGAATATTCAAAGCAATGGAGTTTCATCAAGCGAGAAAGATGGAGCGTGAACTGTGCAAATTCTACATAAACATTGGTCACGGCGAGAAATCTGAAGTAACTGGCCATGTTAATACAAAAAAATAAATAAATAAAAGAACCGGAAATGAATAAACTTGCCATGGAAATGCTCGTTTTTCGCAAAATATTACGCAGTACTTTCGCGAGTTAAAATTCCAGTCGAGGACCATCTTAAGGTAGCCTCCAATTTGTCCTCCAGTTTGGGAAGGTATGCAAAACATGTTATTGACACGGGTTTCAAAGTTGACGAAAATGTGTTATTTAATCAATTTTTATTGCTTACTACTATTGACAGAAGAATTGAATGACAGAATGACAGATGACAGAAGAATTGAATGAAAGGAGCGATGAATGGCTTAACAAATCTTGCTACGGCAGGTGGCCATAATTTTTATTTAAATTTTGAATTTCAAGAAGAGACCTCAGAACTTGAGAAATTGTGCGGCTTTTTGTTTGCCATTCCAGCACACAATGGAAATGTGGCAAGAATATTTTCACAACTAGAAATTCAGTAATCCTATGAACGAAATCAGTTGGATATAAAAACCATCGATTCCATAATGTGTAAATTCAATTTGAATTGAACATGCAACAGTATCTATGACATGATTAAAAATGATAAAAAGTTTGATCAAGAAAGTCAGAAGTCATTTAAAATATGACTGAAAGCACTTTCCTCCTTGATGAAATATGCAATTTGCTTGTTTTTCCGTGAATTATTGTTTATATATTCTTCTATAAACATATTAATTTTAATTTTAGAATATTTAAAAAAAATACCCACTATTCCGGTTTTAGTCCCGGTTATCACCAAAAGCACCTTTTCACCCTAGATTAGAGTGCTTTTTAAACGCGTAGGCTAGCGGAAGTCTGCGTACACAGTACTGTCGTGTAGCTTATGAAGAGTCGTCCAGAAATGTCCACAAGAAGTAGTGACTGCATCCCCGATCTTAATCTTTGCACAAAGAATTGTAAGGATGACCTAATAACCCTCTTCAGGGATCGTATGAGCACGCCATTCTTTATATGATTTCTTGCAGTCCTGAATTTATCAGGACTGCAACCCACATTTAATTTTAGATACCAAAATATCAATTCTAAATAATAAAAGAATGTTCCTCACCTGATACGTCGATATAAGACTGGATACAGCAACTGGAGTAGGAACCCCAGTTTTAAATTCAATATTACCAAGAACACAGTCTTTTATCTTGTAAATCACCTACAATAAAAACACAAACATTGGTCCTACGTAAGCAAAAGGAAAAGAGTTATTTCAACTGTTATTTAATGATATATCAATTAACATACAGCATTAGTGGTGGGAGTTTACACGATATGGGGACTTCGGGGACTTTTACAGTTCATTGTTCATAGAAATGTAAATCTTGAAAAGTCAACTAATACGACTTTTTGATGGTTACCTACCTCACGGGGAGTTCCTCGACCACAGTGTAGCTGAGCAGCATCTACCGGCGAATTCACTATAATGTTGTATCTTGCTGCACATATCTTGAGTTCCTCCGCGTACTGAAAGTAGAGGAAGAAAAGTTAATGCAAGAAAGATTTCAGATTCAATTGCAAAAATGCATCCACTAATTATTTTACATCCATACAACTTTTCCGATAAATAATGATTAATCATAAGTTAGATATGAAATAGGTAAAATTCATTGATACGCTCCCCAACCACTTTACTAGGTCAGTAAGCTAACAGCGTGTTGAACCGCTGTTGGCCAGAATCAATGCTCCGATGCCTAGCATCTCAACAACGTGTTGAAAGTGACACGAAGACTATTGGACTATATTAGTTATGTAACAGAGTTATCTTCATTTTCTGGAGTGATGTGGCCAGAGGAATGCACTCAGGAAGAGCAGTCCTTTCCAGTCCATGCCACAGATGTTCAATAGGATTCAGATCCGCGGATTGGGCTGGCCATGGCAGTTCCTTCTTGTGGACCAGTGGATAGTTGCATTGTCATCTTGAACGTGTCCCTCTCCATTGAGGATAAACGTGCAACGTGCAACGTTAAATATTATTTATTTTTATATGAAATATTTAGATTTCATATCTAAACTGGATTGATTACAATTGGATCTATGCATCCTTTTTAAGAAAAATCTATATTTCTGCGACCTGAGACCCATCCCTCGACATTACGCTACTTTCAGTGTTCCTGATGGGAGGAGAACACTTTTATTTTTTAATTATTAAATTTTTATAGGAAAATTTTAATTATAATAAAATGTAGGAAATTCTTACCGGAAATTCTTGGGTTTGCGTTACACAGCGGAAGTCGTCCACGAGGTTGGTATCAGCTGAAAATAACAGTCAGGAGTGATTTTGTGGTCAAAAATAAAGCAATGCTTTTAATTATTTTCGTTCTTTGAACACATTTGAAAAAATTAATAAAAAGACACTGCTCATAAACAGAAACGCACATGAAAAGAGGTCAATTAGAATTAGTTTCCGGATCACTGAATTTCATACTCCAACTGATTTGGAGTTTAATTGAAAGTAAGATGGGATCTTCATTGTTCTCTTATAACGAACTTACAGTTCTCCATTCAAGCTATTTTTAAGCAACACTTGATATCTTCCCATTCCTAGTACTCTTAACCTTAAGAATTCGGAAATTATTCGACATATGAAACCAAATGTCTCCAGTAGCTTGATCAGAGGCTGTTTTCAGCAAGAACGACACCACTGAATAATCCATTGTCCGAAGAGATATTTAATCCGCACTTTCTTGGACTTTATATTTCACGGTATCCTATTCAAGGGAACTTTGCAAACCGAATGTAAAAAAATAATTAAAACATACAGTATTTTAGAAACTGTAAACATGTTTTCTTCATATTAGATGAGCATTTTCAATTCGTGGTCTTTAGAGTTTCGATTGGGTTGTTTTTGTATAGGCACAAAGGCAACGAAGGCCATGAAGCGTCAGTATATGGTGTGTGTAAATTTCGTGTATTCTAAGATCGGATCATCAGTCTTAAGGGATGAAAACCATCATTACCCTTCCCCAAGACTACCTCGACCATTGAGCTCGATTTTAAACAACAGTTATTATTTTTTATATCTCAGTTTAAGAAATTTAAATTGTTAATTGTAAATATAAGTTGAACATTCCCGGAATGGCTATTATGGGAGATAAAGATATAAAATGGAACATAGATTTAATAGGCAATGAATAAATGATTTTTATTTAACCGTGGTGAAAACTCACTAGATTTATGTCATTTGTTTATAATAATTTATTTATATTAATTAGATTTTTTTAATGAAAACCCCAAACACGAGAGATATAAAACCTACAGTACTTAGTATCGTGCATAGGTTGAAGATTGAGAAGATGCAAGAAGATATTTGTTGACATGAGATTTGAACTTCTGTAGATTGTAATTTTCAGGAAATCCGTGTGAAGGAAGGTTTTTTCCAGAAAACAGAATATGAATGAATAAATGAGGAAGAAGAAAAGTTGTTTCTGTGAATTTGAAGTTGGACACTAAAAGGATGTTGCCTGATTGCAGCACGTGTTCGGACTGTTTTGCGGGAATTATAGAAGCCAATTGAGAAGAACAGTGCCCATGGAAGTATCTATAGAAAAGCCATGAAGCAGAAACAGAACGTCTATGAGACAGAGAGTGGAGAGACTCTGTTAGAGATGAATCATTAATTAACCTAACTGCCCTCTTCTGAATGGAATCAAGAAGCCTGAGAGAGGTTTTGGGGACATCGCCCCAGGAAGAATATTCCATGGTAGGGCGATTTATGATTTGTACAGAGTGAGCAGCCATTTGACAGAAAATTAACGCCGAGAGCGAAATAGAAAACCAAGTTTTTTGGATGCAGAGGAAGCAATATTTGTAATGTGCTTGTGCCAAGAGAGATTAGAAGTCAGGGTAATCCCCAAAAGAGATTGCCTAGAAATTGGAGTGCCATCATAGTATACCCATTTAATAAAAAAGAGACCCAATCAGATTTATACTTCCATTTCTAAAAACACTTAAAATTTTCAGGGATACTGTAGGTAACTTGCCATTAGAATTCACCATAAGACTCCATCTGATAATGAGCAGAAAATTTCCGATAGAGGGCGCCAAGGACGAGTAATAAACTCCCAATTTCTAGATATTTCGTAACATCAAATTCTTTAATTAAATAATTGAATTATGATACTTATTTAATAACAAATACTTAAATAAGTATAGGCCATTCAAAGTAGAATGTTTTTATAATAATCCTGTAAAAATTCTCTGATGAAAGAGTCAATAGGACTTTCGATGTGAAATTTTCGAAAAAATCTACACATAGCATGTGAATAAATGCAGATATCAGTAGATCCGTGCTCATGTTGCAGTTTCCTCCCAACGATTGTTGAATTTAGGGGATAAAACTTTGTAAACGTAGACTCCACATGTGTCAGAACTACTGGAGTACAAAAATATGCAGTAGTTCTGATACATTTCGAACGAAACAATAACACACACACAAGTGCAATTATTTGCTAATTAAAGGAATTAATAATGAATTATGCTCGTTAATTACCACACACTGAAGCCAGTAAAGAGTCCATCTGGGCGTCGGTCAGCGATTGAGCCTTCGTGAACATCAGCATCAAACACACCGCTGCAATCTTTATGCACAGCATTCTGGTGGAAAGACCAAGTCGATAACTACTGGGATCTTTGTCTATGGGAGTGGGATACTGTTTTAGCAGTCATACGATCGCTAGAAATGTACAGAAATGAAGACGGGTGATAAATTCCAGTGGAAACGTAGACAGATGAGTAGCACCGTACGATGGTGTCGGCTTTCTTCCGGTTAAGACACGAACTTCACGATCCAGGAGGAAGCAAAAGGATAATAAAAGTGGGAAATTTTGATTTCTAAACAGACAAAGGTAATTTGGGGAAAAATGAAGAAAATAAAGAGACTGATATCTTTGAGAGTAAAGTAGTACGAACTTCGGTGGCGAATCACACTTCAGTCAAAATGTGACTGGCTTTTATGGGACCTGAAGAGGTCATTGATTAACCTGATCGCTTGCAAAGAGAGTTAAAGATTTACAGAATATTTTGGTAGTTCTAGCACAAATAGAGATTGTAATTAAAAGTTTATATATGTTTTTCACCAAGTGGAAGCTTTATTAGGTACATCTACCCTTTTAAAAATGGAGTACTCTTCAATAAGAGCATGAATTGTCCGTACCATGCTGTATGAAACAAGTGGACAGATACGTAGGGATGCTATACATAATGCAGTCCAGGAGGCAAGGAGAATAAATAATTTAAGTGACTGAACATGGCATTCGGCACCAGATGCCCAGTATGAGTATTTCCGAAACTGCCGATGTTCATATACAATTGTGTCCCAGGTGTATCGAAATCAGTCCAATAAATAATGTGCACCCATCGGCAGTTCTGTGGTCTAACACTGACTCTGTTGATACAAGAGGTCAATGAATGCTGACAAGACTTGTGCAGGACAATAGAGAGATTATCGACAGTAAAATAACAGCAGTGGCAACGAAAGAGCCATTTCAGAAGGCACACATCGTCCTACCTTGTCATCGACGTGGTATCACAGCAGACAACCAAACCCGGTTCCACTTCTCTGTTCCCAGAGGGGGGAGACCTTGCTAACTCAGGAATGGATTTAAAAAAAAGTCCATAAAAGTTCCTTTCGTCATTGGAGGGATTCGAATCCGCGCCTTTTCCACGCGCTGTGGGAAGGATGGTGATTTAGTGTCCGTCCGCGCGGACATTTAGCGTTTCGTGTTTTGCGGCTCCGAGGAGTTCCCCAAACTCGTCGCCCAGATAATGTGTATATGTGTGTGTGTGTGGAATGCGTCGTATTGGGTTAGGTTACGCTGGCCTGTTGTTCATCTGACCTCTTAGCCATGGGCCTTTGGAGAACCATGGTTCCCCGTTGCCAGTCCACAATTACGAATAGGTAGTCCAGGAAGTAGGGTTCAGTGCTCTGGCTGCAGAGAAACAGTGGAGGTTTGAAAAAATGTTGCATAACAGCAAATCTCGGTTCCTGCTGTTCCACGTTGATCAGAGAACGAGAATATGGAGAAAGCAGCATGAGCTCGAACTCCCATCCTGATAGGTGTCACAATTTTGTCTAATGGTGTGAGGTGTGTTTTCGTTGTGAACATTCGGTCCCCTTGATACCAGTGTAGAAACATTTCAATGCAACAGGTAATCTGTAAATTATTTCCAACCAAATGCATCCCCTCATGGCTGCAGTTTATCCATCTACGAATGGGCTTTTCCAGTAGGATAACGCTCCATGTCATAAGCCGAAAATTATACAACTAAATATACAAAAAATATATAACCGGTTCCAGGAACGTGAGAGTAAATTCAGCCTAATGCAATTGCCTCCTCGGTCACCAGATCCTAATGCAATTGCCTTCAGTCACCAGATCTCAATGCAATTTTGAACATGTGGGATAAGGCGAAACGAGCCCTTCGCAGTAGAGATCCATCTAATTTGCAACAACTGTGAAAAGTATTTGACTCAATAGGGACCAGCATACTATGGCATGTTTTCTACACTTCGTTGAGCCTATGCTACAAAGAATCCAGGCTATTTTCTTAATTACTTTTTAAATATAATAAAACCTTCAGAAAGCCATAGAAGAGCGAGACAGGAGTTTTGCAAATCACGCTATTACTGACAGAAAGGTTTCTGAATGAGGACTAGTAATGGAAAAGATGGGAACCTGTCTCTCTATAAATGTAGAATAAGAAGCTCATTCTAGTAATACAAATGTTCACATAACCTTCGGAAGGTTCACTGAAAAGAATAAAGATTACGTTGAAAATAATGTTTTAAAAAAATTGCTCCTCAATAAATATTTTTATTGCAAACCGCAGTAATTTTCACGATGGCCAGAATCAAGAGTCGTTTTGGTTTTTGAGGATAAGAATGTTTGCTTATTTTAACATTATCTCTTGCCACATATTAATAAGGTAAAACTCCCAAAAAAATATAATAAAAAGCGACCAAAATGCGTGTGTTGGTATGGTCGCTTAGTTCTGTTTAATACTAGTTTTTGTAAACATCACGGTGGCACGTTTCAGTGTGAAACAAAATCTGAATAAGAGATATTCAAAATTTTGGTTACTCCAATTTTGGTTCAAGGTAGGAAACGTTGAGGGAATTTACTTTTACAGAACAGGAATTACCAAAAATCGTAGTCAATATAAAAATATTCGTCAAATCAATGGAAAAAGGCCAGTATATCCCATTTTGAAAGAGAGAAAAAGTTAAAATAAAACAGTGTTATACTTCAGCATTAGTTGCAAAATTGAAAGATTAATTTAAAAAAATAAATAAATAAACCACAACGTGAAACTTTACTAAGAAAACCTTTACGCAAAACCAGATCAAATGCCAAGGCAGCTGCTCACGTTTCTATGAATTTTCCAATGAAAATCTTGTGTAGATGACATCAGCAGGAAGGTCCCTCCCATTATGGACCAGCGGCCAGAAATGCATTTCTTCAGTTAGAAGTTAAGAAAAAAATTCTTGAAGTCTTATTTATATTTGTAAGATCAAAACGCTATGAAAGACCGGTTAGGGAAATAAGCTAGCTGACATGTTGGTATATATTCAAGGCTATCTTCAAGGCTATACATATTCAAACTTCTGTTTCTAACAGCCTCAGTTTTCTTGGATATTCGTGACTTTGGTTCTCGCATTTCTAGCAATTAGAGACTCAGTAAGCTACCGTCATGGTTCAAAGGTTTCGTCGTATGAATTTTGCGAAATCCTCTTCGATGAAAACGCAACATAATCATACAAGTGATGCAATTGATGTGTTTTCTTCTGAAACTCATCTGGGAATGGATTCACCTCTCCCCTTTACGGATGAGCATGTTTAGGTGTAACTCACAACGAAGCGAAGCACATATTAGCATACAACTGTCCGCCCGCCCTTTAGACTATCCGCTTGCACGTGTATAACAGCGACCTTCTGAGTGAACGTGAGTGTCGTGGCTATAGTAGGATAGGAGCAATCATTATTATTATTTTTGAATTTTTTCCGCCCCGTGACGGGTACTGTACCAATGGGTTGGTTGTCTCCAGTTACTATTATTATTATTACTCTTTTTCAAGGAACTCTCTTCCTGTCCTAGTGTTCAAGATCTCAGCTTTCTGGAGTTCCATGTAGATGTTCTCTTGGAGGCCTATTGCCACTAGGTTGTTCTAGAAAACCTATCAGCAATAGGCCTCTACCACCAAATGGCACCATGCCAGTGGTTGACACAGTGATTGTGATGGACATTATTTGTTCCATATGTCACATTTCTTTGGCTTCTGTCTTAGGTCTGTGTACTTCCTTATCTTTTCCTCACAGGTTTTGTGGAAGTTGCTGGTGTTGGGCACCGCTACGTAGATCAGGTATGCAGCCATCTTCTTTTTGTCGATGACAGTTATTTCTAGTGTGTTGTGCGGGATCGTTTTGTCTGTTATTATGATGCGGTCACAGTATAATTATTATTTGCGACCTGGTCGTGTCTATGAGTATATTCCGTCTGAGTGATCATCCTGCATTCTGCTGTGATGTGCTGGATTGTTTCTAAGGCCAAGTGGAATCATCGATATATGTCATCTATCACTCTGGGGTTCTTTGCAAAATGTACTCGTATTTCCTGTAGTTCCTGGTGTTGATTATCTGGTCTTGGATGGTGAGCTTGAATTCTTCGGTTTCGAGGAAGAGCCTCCCTCTCTTGAGACAAGCGTTGGAAGCCATCTTATCTATATAGCCTTGATAGAGGTCATCCCGTAGTGTTGGCTGCCACAGTGGAGTACCTTCTTCGCCTATCTTTCTGTCTTTATTCTCATGGTTTTTTTCCTTCTCTATGAGTGGAGTCTCCTTGTTGAGGTTGAGCTGTGTGTGAGCCGTATGTCTATCTTCCTTATGGCTTGGTAGATTGACGCTGGGTTTTCCTGGAAGTAATCCCTCAGGTTCTTAATCGCTTTATTCTGTTATTCACTGAGGTCTGTCAAATCCTCCCTTCCTTCTTTCGGGGCTATGATCAGTATCTCGATGGCCGACTTCTGTTGGTGTTGGCAGCTCTTTGTCATCATTATCCTGATCGATCTCATAATCTCCTCCAACTCTGTGTTGATTCAATCTATGATCCTGGAGGAGTGGGCACTTCGATCCCGAAGACGTTAGTATTGGGACTGCGCAGGTATTTATGACTCTGACCATGTTCTCGCCATTCATTATTATTATTATTTATTTTATAATAGTAATAAAGCTAGTCTTGTGGCCGCCAAGAATAACTATCTTGCTTTTTGCTGGACTTTTTCATTCGATAAAGTAAGAAGGCTATCTAATTTACTGTTTTCGTTTTTGTATCCATGCCCAAAAAGAACTTTTTGGCTCCATTTTTAGCTCTCTTTGCAAGTGATTTCTCGTACTCATCTTTCGCCTATCTTATCCCTTCTGTGGTTTGTGACATATACGTTAATAATACTCTTCTATAAATCAGTGTCGCGATAGTCGGTAACTATTCGATGCTTTTCTCTTTTTCTCAGTTTAACCTTTAACCCATCTTGGCATCCACTGGGGCAATTTTCCATTTCAGAACTTCTTCATTGAAACAAAAGCCTTTGAAGAAATCTCTTGAATAATTCACAAAATAATCTCGCATCTAATTGTCGGTTCATTTAATGCAGCCCAAGAAATACACCACAGTCCCTTCTCTTTTTATTGAGGACCTCCCCTTTTCCTTTGATTATCTGCCGATTTTATGATATTGCCGGGCAGGAATCAATAGCGGTCGCTCCCCGCTATTGATTCCTCCACTGTCAAATTTTGGGCATAGTTGGGATTCTTGGTGAAAACCAAGTCAACAATGTTAGAGTCCCAATGTACACGGACACGTTGAAATGAATACACAGGCTGATCATTTAAATCTTGGAATGGACCTACCTCAATTTTAATCAGGGAACTCCACTGATAATTTACCTTGGTGAAATGCGCTAAACGACGCTTTATTGATTATGGTTGTCATCCAAGTGAAGAAGTGAGCCGGTTTTTATTCATACGCCTTGACCTTTTACTTATCGAAAAGTTTTGTTAAAAGTGTACCTTGTGTAGTCACATTACAGGCAGATGGAACTATAATATATGCTTAATGGTCAAGTAATGGCTCATCCTGCCTTAATTGAGGTTTGAAAATATCTTTTACTAAATGCAGAAATAAGCAATATACGGCATTTTCTATTTCTCGTTTTGGTTTAATCATCGTAATAATCTCGTTCTAATGCCTGATGACAGTCCTTAGAGTTTTGGTCTTGGGACTTTGACTAATGTCGGAACAGGTCATGCTGCACTGCTTCCCAATGGAGCGTACAGTGTCCACGTGACTTTCAATCGATATCATTTGGACATGACCGCCTCTTCTCTGACTACACCAATGAGAGACATATGACTTCTGGTATAAAGTAATGACAGAGACCTGCGATTGTGACAGTTTAAAGATGTCAGCTCACAATATATCTACATGCTTTATTCTGCTCATTTTCGTTCAGGGTGTACCGAACTTGGGGAGTGGTAAGTAGATGAAGTAAGATGTGTCTCTATTCTAAGACATTTTTTATGATAGGTTCTCTGTAACGATGAGTCTATAAAACGAAATATGGAGGTCAATTATAAGCGAGACAAAATTTGGTATAGTGGTGTTCCATAAAATAACGATAAAATGTGGGAAAACCAGCAAATCTACCACAGAACACACGCAATTTAGAGACATTGTATGCCTAAAACCCACAACAATCCTCCCCACCTAGATAATTATCTAGCTGACATTTACTTTCCTCGAGCTGTCAGTCTCGACTGCAAAGAGACGTACCACATTCCACTCGCTGGCTGAAAGAAATCAAACTTTATTCTTATTGCCTTTTATCCAAGAATATCAGTTTATTTTCTTGAATTGTGTAAGATTGAGTCTATAGTTTTAGATATTACGATTTACATTCTGTACTTTCAGTGATTTTAAGTAAGAAATTATCATGTCGTGTCTCTTAGGGTTCTCCTCTGGGATCATTTTTATCCTCAATGTGTCAATCAGCTAATGTACATTGGCAATGTTTGCCGATGATTTGAAAACTTTACAGCAGGCACAGTGGAGGAAGCAAAATTATATACTAGTCGATCCGGATGATTCATAAATGGTTACCAATAGGTTCCATTTGGTGGACTAGCCAGCTGGCCTGCGAAAACGTTTTAAAGTTGTAATAGTCATCTCGCCATGATTCCCATTATAACCTTAAAAGACGTGATTCAACTGCATAATAGGAGGTATGCTGGAGCTTTGCTCTGAAGACTAAACACGGTTTACACTTCTTCAAGCCTCCAATGAGCAAAGTGGTGGTATTGCGCCAGCTAGCAGCTGAAGTACCTGGAAGAATGCTAGTGACAAGCTTCAGAGACCCAGCTGTCTACATCCAGGAATTATTAATTAACCGAATTACAAAAAATAATGAAACTACAAAATCGAAAAAAATTAAAAATCAAACTACCATGAGCTAATTCCAAAGAAAACACACAACTCCGAATTCTGCAAAGATAGGGCCCAACTGATTGCCGAAATAACGCTAGGAACGTATACCTGTTCACCACCCCAAGAGCAAATACAGACACTCGTTATGAAAATTAAAAATAATACAAAAAAGGTTGTCAACCGGAAAGAGTGTTTAATCTGGTAAATCATTAGTTGATCACACCACGTAGAATTCCTAAGTTTATTTAAATTTTTTTCCTTGGTTTACTGCAGTTCAGGACAGAATAAAGTTAAAAAAAAATACACCCATACATGATTAGTAAAATTTGGACTTTCTTCCTGTCAGGTTCCTTAATAACAAACAAATGCTTGAACCTAATCGCTGGCCACTTTCTGACCCTTTTGATGAAAGACTTGGAGATAAAGGATATTCTGGTTGTATATTCCTCTCGATCAGGTTAGAGTGCATTTTGAAATGCTAAAAATGATTTACAATTAATTGAATCTGTCTAAACAGAAACCATGATTAGCTGATAAATTTCTTATTTGTTTAAATGAAAGTACTTCAATGTAATGTCAGGTGTTTAAATAACTTTATTCATAAAATGACAGGATCATTTTGGTATGCATACCCAATCTCAAGGAAAGAGCCCAATTTGCATAGTAAATTAGCACCTTGAAATATTTTAACTTATTCTTAACTCTTCTGTAGATGAAGAGCAACTCTTGGAGACCATCCAGCAATTCCACGACGTTGATACTAAAACTATCTTGATGGAACAACACCCAAAAATGTTTGATGCATTGAATGGATACTTTGGTGATCAAGGTATTTTCAACGATTATGTCACAGAGAGAACTCCACTCCATGTCTTTTACATGACTTCGATCTTACATGATGCTCAAGATCTCCTTTTTCGGGTAGGCCTTGTTGATTTTTTGTTATTTCCGTTTGTATTGATTTTATTGGAATTTTTAAGCTGCAGGACATTTCTTTTTTTACAGATCAACAAATACCATTTTGGAAGAAGCGTATTAAAATGGATTATTGTGACTGATAACATCACCGATGAAGTGATTAGCAATTTCTCTCGCACAGAATTTCGGATAGCACTATTATCTCCTCAACAATCATCAGTAAGTAGATAATTTCTTAATTTTCATTTCTTAAAATCACATTCAGACCTCCTAACAATCCACCGCTTCCTGTGGTCAATTATTTATAATCAATTTATTTGCAGATGGAAGACTGTCAAGCAGAAGTGAAGACATTTAACTGGAAACACAGATCAAGTGAAATGCAGAAACGGAACCCTATAAAATTCAACTTTTTGTTTAATGCTAGTCGACTTCCTTTGAGTTTTAATGCCAATCGATGTTCACTTCGTGGGGCAGTTCTCAAAGTTGCCGTTTTCCTGGTAATTTGTAGAAATATACTTCTCGATTGTCCTTTTTAAATCATTACGAAGTATTACGTAAAACATTTTAATGCCTAAAATAATTAAAATAATAGTTATAATAATAGTTATAATAATAATTAAAAATCGTGATGATAAAACATTTTGGAGAATTGATATAATTCGATAAATGAAGAAGGCTTGTCTTTAATAGATACAGAAAATCATTTCCACCAGATTACTGCAGATCACCAGCGCGAGAACTAAATTAACAAAAACTCTCAAGTCTAGGCATTCAGATGAGGGAGGAAAAAATGATGCCTGTCTCCATGGAAGCGTTAGTTCGATGAATTTTGGATTGAACCTTGAGGAAAGGATGACTAGTCAAGGTACTTTGGAGACTGCCTTGGAAGAAAGCAGTGGCATTACAAAGCCCAGTTCAAAAGGACAGCCCATAAGAAACAATTGAAGAAAGCAGCAGGCACTAAATGTATGTGTGTTTGAAGTGGAATGAGTTTGTGAGGAAGCGGTAAAAACAGAAAATTTATTTATTTATAATTAACTATTTTGAGGTCTCGTTGGTACCACAAAGATTATAATGACCACGAACCCTCACTGGATGAGAAAAGCCAAGGTTTCAGATCCCATTAATGAGATAATTTTAGGATATATATATATACACTGAGTGATCACTGAATTATGACCACCTACCTAATACTTCGTAGGTCCTCCTTTTGCCCTCAGTAATGCGGTCAGCAGTGCAGGTATGGAGGTGATTGGTGTATCCACACGCTGATATGCCTTTCCATAGTGTCCCACAAGTGCTCTATGGGATTGATACCGGAGGAGTTCAGACGCCAATCGATATGCTGGAAGTCAAAAGTGTGTTCCTCAAACCATTCCTGCACAACAAGTTCCCCATGGCTCGGCGCATTGTCATCTTGGAAGACACAATCACCATTCGGGAAAAAGTGTAACATAGCGGGATGTACGAAGAGCAAGCAGTTGACAATAACGGAGATCACTGATACGTTATTCCACATGCACCAAGGGTCCAAGTACCTGCCAGTGAAACATGCCCCACACCATACAATCGTCTCGACCAGCCTGCACTTTTGATACCATGCATGATGGATGAAGAGCCTCATGTGGTTGACGCCAAATCCATACACGACCATCCACGGTGTGGAGTAAATAACGCGATTCATCTGACCAACACACCTTCTTCTAATTTTCTCAAGTCCAACATGCATGCTCTTTCCACCAGGCGAGTCTTTTACGCCGATGAACCTTGGTTAGGAGAGGATGCCGTAGGGGTCGTCTGCTGGTATAGCCCATACGTGCCAGCGTGCAACGCATAGTCATGCCAGATATTGTTCCGGGTTGGTCCATGGTATTGAGTAGTCAACTCTTCAACAGTGCTGCGCCTGTACGAGTCGTCGGACCCGGCATCACAGCTAACATCAACCTTTCCCTGACCTTTTCAGTTTTGCCGTCTGGTCGTTGTTTGACTATTTTGACGCCAGTCCTGGTATACTTTAATATAACTACGGCGGCTCTCGAACACCCCACCAGTTCAGCCGTTTAGGAAATCGAGGCACCAGCTCGTCGAGCTCCCACAATCTGTCCTTTATCAAAGTCCGATAAATCCTTCCTTTTACCCATCACGCTAGGAACTTTACTACGTACTGAACCACTGACACCTTATCTACGCTATGTAGGTCGACTAACTCCGCACTTTCGAACCTCACGTGATCAATGGGTCGAATTCAGTTTTCATAGGGGTGGTCATAATTCAGTGATTATTCAGTGTATATACACTGTGCTGCCACTTTATTAGGTACACCTACCTAGCAGCGTGTTGAGCATCCTTTAGCCTTCAAAACAGCCTGAATTCGTATAGACATGGATTGAACAAGATGCTGAAAACGTTGTGCAGGAATGGAGTACCATGCAGACATGAGTGTGTCACGCAGTTCCTTGATATTCGACGGAGGTGTAGGCCTACAGCGAACAGCCCTTTCCAACTCATCCCAAAGATGTTCAGTAGGATTGATATCCGGTACTGAGCTGGCCACTGCAGCAAAGAAAAGTCATTATCATATTCCTGGAACCATTCCATAGTGATTCGGGCTTTGTGCATCGGCGCATTATCCTGCTGGAAGTAACTATCTGACTGAGGATAAACTGTCAACATGAACGAATGCGCTTGGTCAGCAACGACATTTAGGTACGATGTGGCATTCAGACGTGAATCTATGGGTATCAATGGGCCCAACGTGTGCCAAGAAAACATTCCCCACACCATAACACTGCCCCCACCACCTTGCACAGTAGTCGTCAGACATGGCGGATCCACGGATTCATGTTGTTTTCCCCAAATTCTAAGCCCTCCATCAACATGATGCACCAGGAACTTCGACTCGTCAGACCAAGCAACTGTTTTCCAATCCTCGATAGTCCAGTGCTGGTGTTGCTGTGTCCACAGGAGGCGTACTCTCTTGGCGCCTCCATAGCCAGGTGGGCAGGAGCAGCAGTGCGTAGCACACGCTTCTTGATTAATCTGGGGTTCGAGCCCGTGACCACCAAATACGGAAAGGTCAGGGAATGACCACCGCATATGCCCGTAGCAATATGGCCTTCGTTGCTAATGCTCCTTAAAACCCAAATAACAACAATAACAACAGCGTTCTCTTGTCCTTCATTGATAACAAAAGTACGCGATGTGGCCGTCGGCTGTTGAAGCCCATTGGCGACAAAATTCGACTAGTGGTCCGTTGCGATATTTTGTTCTGCACCCAAGGTTGTATTCTGACCTGATGTGCGACATTGTGGCCCGTCAGTTTACTTGCACAATTCTAGCCAACTTCCTCTGACCTCTCTCATCAGCAAGCGATTTTCTTCCACAGGAGTGCCGTTGAGAGGATGTTTTCTGTTCGTTGTACCATTCTCGATACACCCTTGAAACTGTGGTGCGTGAAAAGTTCAGGAGAACTGCCGTTTCAGTGATGCTGTGTCCAGCGCGTCTTGCCCCTACTACCATGCCATGTTCGAAGTCCGTTGGATCACTCCTTTTCCCCATTCTTGCTACGGTTAGTACGGTTAACTGATACTAGAAAGGTTGTTCTGCCGCATTTATATCAATAACTGTGGTCATGTGACTTGCAACGTTGTAGGACAAACCATTTGTGTGCAGACCAGTGGTGTTCCTAACAAAGTGGCTGCACAGTGTATACAGTATATATATAGTAGTATTATTAAACTGTTAAGAAGCAAAATAAGCAGAAAAAGGAAAATAACAAAAGTTATCAAATGTCTAATGCTCCAAAACTCGCAGCGCAGCAGTAAAGGAAGCAAAAGGATGTAAATAATGTGTGGTTTGTGACATACGAGTGATACGAACACTCTGACTATCCTGCAGCCTATCGTTATTTTCGCCTTCTTTTGGCCATCCTTTTCTTACCGTCCCCACCCCAAGAATTTTACCATTCCCTATACCATTTGCTTGTTCGCACTTTTTGATCAAATTTCTCTGCTGTATATTTGAATTTTTACATTTTTTAACCACGTTAATTTAATTACATTTTTTACCCCTTCCGCACCGTACAAACATTTGTATTATTTTTCACATTACACTTTTGTAAAGTTGTCTTAAATTTAAAAATTACATTATTAACTGAATTTTTACATTGCGTAGGGACTACCTTTTCTACTAGTATTACGATAAAGGCCGCAAAGTTGCTCCCACCCTTTTCTAATACTATAGACAAGTTTGGAAACGCAGTGCCTGATATATGGTCAGGAGTAGACTCCTGATGAAATTCCTGGCTATGTATCATCTTTTCATTCACTGCATTCAGATTTTGCATATTTGACATCCCTTGATTCGACCTCCTGCTAAAATTGCCCTTCCTTATCTGAATGCAGTGTTATTTATTTATTTGTATAAAATTATATTTGTATATTGTTTGCTTTCTCAGTCCCAGTTCATTTTTGTACTAGGTTTTTCGAATTCTTTCACTTTTTCACCACTATTTCACTTTTAGTTTCTATTACGCCTTAAACTTCTGTTAGTTCAGGCACTTCGTGTATTTTTCATTTCCATTTTCACAGACACTTTATGTCAAAAACCGCACATTATATATATATATATATATATATATATATATATATATATTTATTTATTTTGATTATTTTTTTTTCTCACAGTGCCACTGGCCTGTCTCGGGTGACAGTTTAATGGGTTTTCCTCCATTACAGAAGGCCGAAAATTCAAATTTCTAAAATCCCCTGCTCTTAGAGAGGGCGGCCCTCTTTAAGAGCAGGGTGGTGGGGATGGTAACTTTTCGTGGGGGCGGAGATGCAATATAAATTGCAGAAACTGTAGTCAATTTGATGTTTATATTGTATTCTGTAGGTTGATTTGTTGTTTTCAGGATGAAAAACTCGAGTTTCATGTAGAAGAGCATGGTACCCTCGCCTGACACTGGCTAACTCCACCACTTGTGAAAAAAATTCCTCGCGGTGTGGGAAGGAAGGTGATATCAACCGTGGTACCCACGAGCGCCCCGAACAATCTAAGCACAGAAAAAAGAATTTATGAGGCATCATTTTCTACTCGATCCTCCTATGGCCTGCATACCTCTGTTTTTCTTTCATAGGCTACCTACTTCTACGAGGTACGGCGGAATGGCGTGAAGTACGAAGGATACGGTTGTCTCTACAACTTGGCTGACTATTTGAGAAAAGCTCTAAGATTTCAGTGAGTAGTTTGCATTAATTACACTTTACTGACATAAGCTGAGTGGATAGAAATCACAGGATACCTACCTAGTAACGGATAGGCCCACCTTTGACCCGTACAAGGGCGGTCACACGGCGAGCCATTGAGTCCTGTTCACCAAAGCGTTCCACAGGTATTTCCATCCATGCTTGCTCTACCACTGTCCATAATTCCGTCACATTCCTAGGTGGACGATCCAAAGCTCGAACGGACCTTTTCACAGCATCCCAAAGATGCTCTACGGTTTCATGTCCGGTGAATGGGGAGACCATTCCATGGTGGTAAAATCTGCGGAATGCTCTTCGAACCATGTCCTAGTCATCACGGTTTTGTGCGGAGGCGCATTGTCCTGCTGGAAGAGTCCTATGGGTGTGCCATGACCATGAATGGTTTCAGATGGTCTGCAAGGATGAACACGTAATCTGGACCGTTCAGAAATGCGTCTAGACGTACCAGAGGTTTCAACGTTAAAGACCATTACCAACCGTCCACCTACCTGAACAGTTCCTTGTTGACATGAAGGGTGCACAGGTTCGTGCGTTTTTCGCCAGACACGTCCGCTCCCATCCGCGCCAAATAACTGGAAACGGAACTCTTCGGACCAGGAGACCCGTCTCTAATCATTCAAGGTCCAGTGCCGATGTTCTTTAGCCCAGTTGAGCGTAGATTCCTGTGTCTTGTTAGCAATGGGACTTTGGTGGGTCGGCGGCTCCCATAACGTATAGCGGTTAATGATTGCCATGGTCTTGGTGGAGACGTTTCTGGCACTTCCCTCATTGAAGTCGGCGGTGTTGTGTGCCACTGTCACTCTTTCCGGTTGGCAGAAATAATGAGAGACAGACGGCCACTTTTATACACCACCACGATGAAATGTTATTCCGAAATAGCGTATTCCCGGTACACAGTTGATACTGTCGAACGGGGATAGCCCAATTTCTGTACCACCTCCGCAATAGAGTGACCCTTCTGTTGGGCACCCACTATCATTCCACTTTCAAAGTCGGTTAACTAACGGCGTTAACTAACGGCCATACTGACATCGAATTACCGTCTACGTGAATGCAGTGTACCTAAATACCTGCCAAGAGGTGGGTTCGTCCACTAGCGAGATGGGTGGCAGCGTCGCGTTGCTCAGGAACCAGGTATCCATTGGCTTCTGTACTTTCAGTGTATATACTGTATTAGAGTATATTTTGTGTTTTTATGATAATTTTAAATTTCAAAAACTGTCGGGTGTTCTAGAGCGTCGTAGTGCTGCGTATGCGTTGACCAATAAGAGATTTAGACACTGGATTTGTGTCTATAGAATTGTATCAGGAAATATATGTTGAGGAAGATTGTTCCAGGGATCAGAAGTAGAGGTAATGAATGGCTGGTGGCTACTTGGTTAAGGTGTTTAAAACTAATTTGGAAAGGGTGGGAGAAATTGGGATAAATGAAGGGAACTCTCTAACTGTAACTCTTATTGTCATGTTTTAATTGACTCTATTTTCCCTTCCTGTCAATAGATAGCGGTACCTGTTCAAGTTCAAATCGGGCCATTGAGATTTCAAATCCGATCCGCAAAAAATTCTCAGTAATAGCTATTTTTGTGATCAAAGTTCAAATCGGGTGGTGGGATTTTAATTTTAACACTTGGCACCACCAATTATACTGCAATAACAGCATGGATTTGTTAAGAGGCGGTGTTGTCTAACCAATCGGATAGGTTACTATGATGCAGTCACCAAGGAACTGGATGCAAAAAATAATTTCGACATCATACACTTGGATTTCAAGAAGGCTTTTGATACTGTTGCACATAAAAGACCGCTGTTCAAACTGGAAAATGTGGCATTAAGGGTAAGTTACTTCTATGGACAAAGATATGGTTAGGTGGAAGAAAACAGAGAGTGTTTATCAATGGGCACTGATCTTCATGGAATAATGTTATTAGTGGAGTCTCCCAGGGTCCAGTTATGGACCCATTGTTGTTTTCATATTTTTATTAATGAAATAGGTGAAGGTATATCAAGCTTAATGTCTAAGTTTGCAGATGATATAAAGGCTGGCAGTGTGGTTCACGACAGTCAGCAGACTGAGCTACTGCAACAAGATCTAAGAAAATTGGGTCGATGGGCTGAGAAAGGGCAGTTGCAGTTTCACTTCAACAAATGCTAAGTGCTGCATATGGGTAGCAGTAATCCCAGAGTAACTTATCAACTGAGTGGTACTACACTCGGGTCTCTGCAGTTAGATATGAAATTCTCTGAACAGCAGACGTACTGCCAACACAGCTCATGACGTTTTTTCAATGTTGAACAGAAACTTTACTAGCAGGGAAAAGGAGGTGATTATCCTTTTGTATAAGGCTATGGTAGCCCACATCTTGAGTACTGCATACAGATCTGTAGGCCTTAATTTAGGAAGGATGTAGATCTTCTAAAATGGATGCAGAGAATAGCAACTAGATTGGCGAAGGGAACAAAAGAGTACTCAAACCTAGAAAGGATTCAGTCCTGCAAATTTCAGCATCTGGAGACGAAGCACCTGCGGAGAGATCTGATTGAGGTATTTAAGGCCTTGAATGGATTGAGTAAGCTGAATGTGAATGGCATTCTTCCTCTTGCTGAGACTGTGCCCATGAAGGGACATAAATTTAAGTTGAGGAAGTTACAGAATAGATATGCAGAAGTTTTTAGGCAAAAGTGTGGTCTGCAAAATACGGTACGTAGATGTTTGTTTGTTTAATAACATAATTTTTTATGTATATATTTATGATTATAATAAGGTAAACCGTATTAAAAATTTTATATTCAAAGAGAGAGAGAGAGAGAGAGAGAGAGAGAGAGAGAGAGAGAGAGAGAGAGAGAGAGAGAAATCATATCACGGACTGGATATATTTTGTAGGACTCGCATGAAATACGCTAGAGATGGATATCCTGGATTTAAAATAAAGGATGGGAACTGGTCTGGACTCATTGGATACGTCTTCAGAAAGGTGGGCCATTCTCCTCAGTCATTTTTGAATGCTAATGTAGAAAAAAGTGTTTCACAAATCCTTTCTGACAATCTATTCCCCGGGCTATTGCTGAAAATGATGGTCAGATTTATAAATATACGAGTCCTTAGAAAAATATTCACACAAGTTAATTTGAGCCTTCAAGATCAAATTAACTTATCTTGGGGCTCCTGTACCACATTAATGTAACTTTTTTAGGGTTGGGGACGACAGGCCTGGTTTCTGCTGCAGGCCATCAACAACAGATATCTTATATGCCTAGCTGGTTAATCCCTGTACGGAGCCGGATTAAAACAAAAGGAGTGTCCTTAGAACGATCAATATTTACCAGTCTTATAAATCTTTAATTTTCTGACTTTAAGGATTTAAAAATGATTGATAATTCTTGTTGGCCTGTTAAAAAATACTATTTTATTACTGCTGTCATCTTTTTTTCTTATGCTCGTATTTCAACATATTTGAAACTGTTAACCTGTTCTGAAAAGTTATGATTAATGAACATGTTTCTTCTGATGACATTACTTTGGTTTCCTCAAGCCTTTCTAATGACAAGACAGGAAAAGAGATCTTATATAATAGCATTGTTAACTATGGTTTTAATGAGAGTGCCAAATGAACTAACTGATTTGATGCTTCCCAGTCTTTAAGCTGTTCCATTAATATATTTTGTCAACTTCGGTCCTTTGGTCTCTGGCCTAAAAGTAGAAGATCATTCCTTCGCGATTAAAAAAAGTTTCTGAGAGCGAAATTATTAAAGCTTGAAAGTACTGTTGGTCTGTTATGAAACGGTGCTTTCTATCTTGTGGAAAGTCATGTATATCTGTGATTAGTTGGTTACGAAGGTCCTCGTAGCGAGGGTAGATGTAGACTAGATGATGACAATCTTCTATCTGGCAGCAGTGGCAGTAGGGATTTCCATTAATACCCAGAGATGTTAGTTTTTGATTGCTAGGACCATGTCCTGTTGATAGGAAGGTGGTATATAGACCAGAAGAGAACCATATTGGAGGCTTGGGATAAACAATTGTTATTTCTGGTTAAACTTCTTTGTGATGCGTCCCTTGGTGGAGTCGGTCCATCGTGCTTGCGAGATTTAGTTCAGTTTTCTAGAAAACCCGCTTTTCTTGCCTCCTCTGAGACCGAAAGTTAGTCGGTCTCAGAGGAGGGTAGCATGGTTTTATCTCCTGGAAACTCGGGTTTTTCGTCCAGCAAACAGAAAATCGACCACAGAACACATGCAGTGTACTAATAGTCTACACGGAGCAATATGGCCTTAGTCGCTAATGCTCCTAAAACCGAACAATAAAAACTTCTAAATCACATTACTTCTGTTCGAAGTATATTTATTATTGCAAGCATGGAACGTCTCTCGTAATGATGGAGTGTTGTTATAACGATTTACATTAAGATCGGTTCACGTTAGAATAATGACCATAAAGTCTGATTGCAACAGTAAAATTTTCGATAAGTGAAATAACAGGCTACGGGTACTTTAATACTTGGCAAATGAAAAACACAGAGACGCTGCTCTCGAAATCATTAAACTTCTCAATGAGCTTTTAGTATTAACAAATTCTGTTATTGGCTAACTTCAGAAATATTGAGATGATGAAGACAAAAGTTGAAGTGCTCTAATAATTTGATGTAATGTTTCTTGGCATGTAATCAAAAGGCTGGCGGAACAGAAAATCTTGACCAAGGACTGGAGGGGATTGCTTGATTGCTGTAGGGTTTTTGGAGCATCAGAAACTTAAGATATATTGCGATAATGTAATGGCTGTAATTTGCTAGTGTTTCATGGTCGATTTTCTGTTTTCTGGACTAAAATACGGTGTTCGGAAGGAAAATCCATGCAACCCTCGCCCAAGACCGACTGACTCAGCCACGTTGTGAAAAAGACCCATAGAATTCCTCACATCTCTGAGGGAATTCGAACGCAGTTTTTTTTCCACCTGGTGTGAAGAGGACTGTGATTCCTACAACATGTATACAGAGTCAGTTCAGGATAGTCTGCTTACTCACAGAGATATCAAACCATTCTGGAATTTCATGAAGCATAAGAACATAACCAGTAGAAAGTTACAACTCCGAAACGCAGATGGAATTCTCTTATCTGACGAATTCAGTATTGCTCAAGAGTTTGCCAAACACTTTTCTAGAATTCAAACAAATGATACATTGAGACCTGCCTCATTTCCTGATTTCACACCTGTTAAAGATGATATCCTCATTAATCTCTTTATCACTGATGAAGATTTAAATTCGGCATTAAAAAGCATGAAAAATGAATATACTAGAGGCCCAGATGACACTCCAGGCTTATTTTGGAAAAGGACTATCACTACATTGAAACCCCTCATACTGCGGATCTTCAACCTGTCTCTCAGGCTGGGGAAGTATCCTAAGCACTTTAAGCAGGTCAATATAGTTCCTATTTTCAAAAAAGGTGATAAAAATGACGTATGCGATTACAGACCTATAACCTTGCAAAACAGCCTGGCTAAACTCTTCGACACAGCGGTGCACAAACATCTCTTCGAATTCTTCAAGCCTTTCATCGATCAGAATCAACATGGTTTCTGCAGTGGCAAGTCAGTAGTCACAAATTTACTTCCTTTCTGGCAATACACCTCGGAAGCTCTTGATAACCACCTACAAGTTGATGCAGTCTACACAGACATATCTAAGGCATTTGATAAAGTCCCGCACGAACAACTTCTGGAAAAACTTAAGCTATATGGCATCCGTGACCCTTTGCTCTCATGGCTACGCAGCTATATTACGCATCGTTCCTTGAGCGTTATCATCGATCAAGTGAACTCAGACTGTTTTATACCACTAAGCGGAGTACCACAAGGCTCTCCCTTAGGTCCTCTTCTCTTCATTGTTTTCGTAAATGATCTTCCTTCTTTCATCTACACCTCCAATGTTCAAGTTGCTCTCTATGCAGATGATCTTAAGATCTACTCAGCAGTGAAGGAGACTACCGATTCTCAACAACTTCAACGTGCTCTCAATAAATTCTCTCTGTGGCTATCTCTGAATGGCTTGTCTGCTAACCCCTCGAAGTGCAAAGTTATCTCTTTCTCATCTTGCAGATCTCCACAACTAATGAATACGGAGTATAGTATTAACTCTGTGATCATCGAAAGGTGTGACCAAGTTAACGACTTAGGGATTCTCTTTTCCAGCAGTGCTAAATTCGATGCCTATGTCCTTAAAATCACCAGCAAAGCATTCAAAACACTGGGATTCATCAAACGGAACACATACAAGTTCAAAAACTACAGATATGCGGTTATCCTTTATAAAACTATTGTTCTGCCAATCCTTGAATTCAGTTCACCCATCTGGAATCCTCACACAAAGACTTTAACTAACAAAATTGAAGCAGTCCAAAAAAACTTTATCCGTTACCTTACGTACCGCAATCCTCTATTCTATCACTCAGTGTATTATGAATCGCTGTGTGATTACTTTCATCTGAGGCCTCTGTGCACTAGAAGAGTCACTGCTGACATCGCCCTTCTAGCCAAAGTAATCACTGGAATTTATGAAGCATCTGATATCCTGAGTAAAATAAATTTCAATGCTCCCTGTAGACAAGTCAGGAACCTTACACCGTTTCGCCTTGACTCTGCCAACACGGACTTAATGAAGTTCAGTCCACTGAACAGAATCAGCAAATCAGCAAATGACTCTCTCATTGACTTCTTTGACAACTCCCAATCACTGATGAACTCCATCCACAAGTTTGCCTCTTCACTTAAACTGCAAAGTGACTAGCTCACATCTAATTATTGTAGCTTATTATTTGTTATATTATTTTTCTATTCTCTAACGGATTAATTATTACTTGTTTTACCGGTAACTTAACTTAATACAATCCTCTTTTGTACATATGCTTTTATTGTTTGAATCTATATCAATGTTTATCGTCCTGTTAGATTTCATATTATTGTTATTATGTTTATTGATCTGATCTCAGATACACTGTTAATGGTTACCTGTTGTGTATCTTTTTATTAATAAAATAAAATAAAATAAAATAAAATAAAATTATATCCAATAATATCTGAGAGGGCATTACTATTAACTCAGCCACATGGTGAAAGGAAGACCTAGTCTTGTACTGTACTAGCCAAAAAAATAATTAATTAATTAAAATAACACTAATAATGAATAAATAAATATAAAATGAAATACCTAATTGACTCCCTTCTCACGTAGGTGTCTGTCCAGCTGATCTTTGAATTTCGCTAAACTGTCAGCCTCAATCACCAAAGAGGAAACTTGTTCCAGTAACCAACAACTCGCTAGCTGAAAGAAAACTTCCTGCTGTCCAGTCTAAACCTCTTCCCCTGTAATTTAAATTTATGGTCCCATTAAAAATTCCATCCTCATTCATTATATCTTTACTTCTCAAAGCCTTATATCTCAACCAGGTCTACTCTAGGGTGTTTCCAAACTCTATAAGCCCACCTACTCGAAGTCTTGTTTCATATGGACGCTCTTTATCTGATCTCACCAGGTACGTACTTTGTACCCTTTGTAGAAGCTCAATATCATGGAAGGATCCCAAGACGGGTACAAAGAGTCCAAATACCTATATCTATCCATAAATATAGACGTTGATACTTTTATAGTTGTGGATAAGTACAGGTATAGTATAAGATAGTTATCTACGTGAAGTCACTTAAAAATCTTATTAGAATCCATGATAGAACAATTCGCCCAGCTACAGGCCATGGGAATAAACTGTTGGAAAGGCTAATGAATATCAATGGTCTATTTTAATCACAGAAGTATGCAAGTTCTGACATACACAATTTTTTTATTTTATGTTTTCAACTTGTAGGAAGCTGACATCGGTCTGCAGTTGATAACCAACACTCACGAGAGGTCAAGAGTGGTAGACTTTACCACACCATTTTTTTACGACTCTCTGATATTCGTGACTAGATCCCCTGGTCCAAAATCAAAGTCAATGGCATTGGTCAGCCCTTTCACACTTCAGGTAAGAAACTTTGGAAATACAAAGTGATTATACAATCAATCTGTGAACAGTTCAAATATGATGTAATGTCTATTATATTGACCGCATTTTGAACATCTGTAACTGATTATGAAATCCATTTTGGGTAAATTAGAAAATCCACATTTAACATATTACAATCATGAGGTAGATGCTAACCTCTTTTCTTTTTGTAGTTATGGACAGGTATAGGAGTGTCCTTGGTAGTGGTCACAGTGTTGCTCTGTATCATTGGACATTATGAGGCTAGACTAAATGGATTAAGACAGTCTCGCCTTATCCAAATCTTCTGGACTTTGTCATGTACTCTTATAAATCGCACGGGTAAGATTTAAAGTATTTAAATTAAAAACTGGCAATTTGCCTTTCAAAGTACGATTTTTAAGAAAAAAAAAAAAATGCATGGCTGTTTAATTATGTCCACCACTCGTACTGCCATCTAGTGTCGGGAATGGTAAGTATCTAGAATTTAAGAGTTCATCTGAATAGCAGATCGCAGGTAGGTGTTTACATTTGAAAAAGGGTCGTTCTTATTCTTTTAGGATTACTCTCCTACGTTATACCTGTACACTCTGGAGTGAATATATGTCTTACTCCATTTGCTAGACGTTCTTGGTCCTATGTCGAGATGGAAGGCCTGCAAATATGTCTTCTTATTCTGGCTGGTGGCTGTGATGATCCTGCTATTTGGATACAGCGGAAATTTGTTGTCGTTTTTAGCCATTCCACAGATGGAGCGACCAATAAAGACCACTGAGGAACTTGCAAGAGCTGCCACCGAGGGACATGTTAGCTGCATTTCATTGGAGAATTCTGCAGTTACAAAGTCATTTCAGGTAGTAGTTTAAACCCAGCCAAAGATACTTGTAGATCTATTTCTATTTGTTTCTTTTTATTTAAGTTACTTGATATGACTATAGTTCAAAAATGTTATGCTTTGTATAGGCTAGAAAAGATTGTATATATATTTCTTTTTTTTTGGTAGAATGCCCTCTCTGGAACAATGAAGGAAATTGGGAAAACCCTGAACAGCAACGTCACTACGATCGATGATGCGATGTTGCGAGTCCAAAACACAAAAACAGCTTTCATCGTATCCAAACAGTTGGCTGTGATGGTAGCCACTCGACTTGGAATCGAACAGTTCTATTTCAGCAAAGACATGTTTTACACTACCCAAGCGGCCCTAGCTCTACAGAAAGGAGATCCATGCAGGGAATCATTCGATACTGTGTAATGACACAGTGTTCTCTCTCTCTCTCTCTCTCTCTCTCTCTCTCTCTCTCTCTCTCTCTCTCTCTCATTCACGGTTTCGTGGATTAATGGCCCCAAGCCAAACCATGAAAGGAGCCCCATACCATGACACTGCCTCCACCAAACTTCATTGTTCTGAGGATATAATCAGGAAGGAACTGCTCCCCCTGGCATTCGCCACAGCCAGGAACGGCCATCAGACTGGTAGAGTGCGAACCTCGACTCTTCTGTCCATAGGACTGTTTCCCACTGCTCTATAGTCCAGGATTCGCGCTCCTTACACCATGTTAATCGGCGTCCAGCATTTGTTGAGGTGATCAGTTCTGTTGATGTTGAGGTAATTCTGCTGAATGTGCCATTTTGCATTCCCACTTTTGCAATTGTCTGTTCGAAGACCATTGTGCATATTTATAGCAAGTTCTGTGACGTTTTGCATGCATAGGACCTTTTTAACCATCCATGGAGAGGTATCCGGATATTAATGGTATGGCAGTGTATACCTTCTAAGCTTGTATAGCACTGATATTAGAGTATAACGTTAATCTGTGTCCTGTGTTTACAGGATACAGATTAGCGCATTTCATTTATTGAAGACGGAAGCATTTTCACAATGAAAGATGCTGCGAGGGGAACTGCCTAACATGGATATCTGGGTAGAATTCCCGAAAAATACCAATGTTAACAGCTACGTATAAAAAAGCCCGACTAATATGAAGAGCCCGGGCTAAAAGACATGAAAACTGGAAGTTGATGACCGGAAAGCTGTGATGTGGTCTGAAGAATGCAAATTTGGCGTATACTCTAACGATGCCAAACGTTATTAGAGTTCGCAGGAGAAGCAAGGAGGCATTTCATCCAGACTGTGTGGTACAGGCGTCGTTTAAGCTCTCGGTACAGTGATGCTTTAGTTATTATAAACTTGTTCTCCTACTGTACTACCGCCCAGAATGAATCACAATAGCTGTACAAATATTCTGGATGACCAGGTTTGTCTTTTGCTGAACATTTGAGAAACACTTAGGATCTCGACACTCCTGTATTTCCAGGATGAGAACTGTTGGTTCTCATCCCGGTTAATATCCAATTCTACCAGATTTCAACCTTATGGAGAAATTGAAAACACAACAGTATCCACGAAATCTAAATGAAATACAGACTGAATTGTCATTAGAATGGCCTAATATTAATGTAATCTATTTAAGGGGATTAGTTGAATCCCTTATCAATCAGAATTCATGAAGCGATTCGCGTTTAAAGAGAGGATAACATTACTAAATGAAAAATTAACTAATTTTTTGTCCAGTATCTTTATATTCTTATTATATATCAAATGAATTCGTATTTCTTAAATGAATAACTTTTTGTACTTACTTTTATATAATTATTTTTGTTTAGAAATCTAAAAAAAATAACATTAACGAACTCAAGGAACAATTTTATTTGTTTACGGCAGTGATTATAATCAGGCTTCACTGGATTCGAATCCGGTCTCAGGCAAGGGTTGCATCGTTTAATCTCCCAAAATCTCGGCTTTTTCGTCCAGAAAATAGTCAAATCGAATTTGACTATTTGCTGGACCAAATATACAGAGAATACACACAATTTACAGATTCAATATACTGACGCTTCATGGCTTTAGTTGCTTTGGCGATTAACACATACATATGAGGTGGAAAACGGTTCGAATCCCATTAACAGAGCCCTTGTGGTAGCACAATTGGTATAATCGCCACTTCGGAATTTTTATGGTCTTTTATCACAACTTTGTTGAGTTAGTCGGTCTCAGGAGAGCTTAACATGGTTTTTCCTCCAGGAAATTCGGGTTTTTCGTTCAGAAAACAACAAATGGGCTACAGAACACACAACATTTTTAGACATATTATAAAAGGCCCAATATGGCCTAAGTTGCTGATGCGCCTGAAACCCGACAACAACCCATTAAGGTGAGAGAAATTTCTATGAGCTGTTTGCACACTGTGGCAGAGTTTGTTGGTTGAAGATATTAAGGAATCTTTTCTTTAAATAAAGGCTGAAAAAGTTCTCTGGTTTGAAAGAACTCCGGTTTTCCCTCTAAAAATCAGACAAATCAACCAATAGAACGCATGCGAATTTAAATTTAAATTTAGTGTTTCGAATTCAAAATAATCAGTTCTCGTAATCTTCATCTTATTATTATTGCAGAGTGATGAGATTCCAAGAGGCTGGTCTGATGGAGAAATGTTTATCCTCTCGGCTGCACACGGTACAACTAAACATCACTGACATGGAAGATAAGCAAAGTCTGAGTGTAGAAGATATCAAGGGAATTTTATTTCTTTTTGTATATGGGAATGTAATGGCTTTTTGTGTTCTTTTGTTTGAGGTGTTGACAGCAAAGACGTTCGCTGGTAAGCGATGGCGTAAAACTGTTACAGAAAAATGATGATTATATCGAGGAAAGAATTTAGATATCTTAAAGATGAAACTGCACGTGGCTGACCTTAAATAAGACTCTGCATATAAAATATTAATCTCTGCTCTATGTATTATCTGCAATTGGTACGCGAATGACACCTATCAATAAAATGAACTATCAACTCTTCTCCTTCTGCATAAACATCTCTTGTGCTACTGATATTTCTTTTTAATTTTTAAGACATAATTTGAAGGCATAAACAATTTTAAGACATAACTTGAAGGCATAAACAATTTTAAGACATTAAAACCTACCCATCAAAGACTGCACCAAAGTTGGTTTCTTGAAAACACCCTAACAAAAACAGGCACCCACTAATGAACTCTGGTACCGGACGCGAAGAAACTTTAGTACAAAGAGTTCGTGATAGTTACAAAACTCTCACAGATCAAAGGCACAGAATTAGATTATAATTTGTCAAAGCCCCTGCTGCCATCTATTGGCAAGAGAAAGAATGAATGGATATCAACCAAAGAGAGTTATTGATTTTTACAAGAACCAGCATTATTAAAATAAACGTTCTTTATTTAGTTTATCAATCTTATTATGATTTATTAAAGGGCTGTTTACTTACTTTATTATATGACTAAATAAAGGGCGTCTATTATAATTACATTTATGCTGAATAAAATTTATTTACAATATAGTTAGGGAAGGACCTACGTGGTTATTTTCCATTAAGGTTATTATTATATTAAAACCACTCTTATACCACGTGAAAATTAATAATATGGTTTATTAGGCTGTTTGTCTACAGTACTATACATTAAGATGACGTTTCGGGTATCTTACCGATACCCATCATCAGACCAAGCTGTTGGGGGACAGAAAAATAGAAAGAGTTACAAATTACTACGATAATTACCAATATTACAATTACAATTTACAAATTATGGTTCTAAAGTATTAAAATACCTTTGCTGCAATTCAAAACTTAAAATTTAATACTTTAGAACCATAATTTGTAAATTGTAATATTGGTAATTATAATTGTAATATTGCAATAGCATTATTGGTAATTGTATTATTCTAAATTATTAAAATATTAACTCTTTCTATTTTTCCGTTCCCCAATAGCTTGGTATGATGACGGGTGTCAGTAAGATACCCGAAACGTCACCTTAATGTATGGTAATGTAGGCGAACAGCGTAATAAACTATATTATTAATTTTCACGTGATTAGATGAATTACAGAATTTCTGCATTTGCAACATGAGCTCTCCCAGTTAGTCCTCCAAGACTTCATTGACGAAAGGTTTAGCTAAACTTTGATAATCATAATCCCGTTAGCGAAAATACCGAGCCGATCTCCTCCAAATTCGTCATGCGTTATTAAAAATTAAAAATACACCTGAGCGCGTGAAGCCGTTAGTGCGACCCAACATTCGTGACTTGGACCGCTTTGAGTATCCTCCTGACATTAAAACCATCCTGTACTAACAACAAATTTGCAGTTACTCACGCTGGTTTCAGAAAGATGACTCGTCTTTTCTCTTTGGACTGCAAAGGGGAGATTTTATTTCAAATTAAAACTGCTGTCACGAATAATGAGAAGTCATAAACGGTACAGATTTATGGACCGGGAGAAAAGGAATGGGATGGGACAAAACAAAAAATATTTCTGCGAAGAGAGGAGGAAATCCAAGTTCGTGCACACACAAAAACATAATACTTCGAGTACTTCCACTTTTCTTTAATGAAAATTAAAGAAAAGCAGAACTTCAAAGTTTATAAAATTAACTGAATTTAAGAAATCGTTTTTAACATATTTCCGGAGGTTCTCGTATATCACGTGTGTAGCTATAAAAAATCACATTAGGGCCACCCGAGAACCAACTAATAAGCCCATGTGTTAAGTCCATAAATTGAGAGTGTTCTCTGGTCGATTTGCCTCTTTTTATGGATGAAAAATGGGATTCAAACCCCACGTGGTGTGGGGGAAGAACAGGTATTACAATCACTCAAATCTGTCATATTAGGGTCATCCCAGCATAAACTCACTTGCTCATTTGTAATACGTCCATAAATTTCCTGCGTCCTCTCGTAGATTTTCCTGTTTTTCGTTACAAAAAACCGGAATTTAAGGAAGGGAAGAACCTTGCTGTCCGTGCTTGAGACCATCTGACCATTTAAGGGGGGCGGTCTTGTCTAACCAATCTGATCGGTTACTATGATGCTGCGATCAACGAACTGATGCAAAAATTAATTTTGATATCACATACATGTACTTGGATTTTAGGATGGCTTTTGATACTGTTGCACATAAAAGACTGTTGTATAAACTGGAGAATGCGGCACTAAGAGCAAGTTACTGCAATGGATAAAGGGATTTTTATTTCAAATTATTATTTTAGGGTTACCCGTAATTAAATACATTAACCCGTATTTGTGTCTGTAAATTGCGTATGTTCTATGGTTGATTTGCCTGTTTTGCTGGACGAAAAAACCCCAGTAACTGGGGAGAAAAACCTTGCTATCTACGCCTGAGACCAACTAACTCAGCCACGGAGTGAAAAAAGCCCATTAAAGTTCCTCGCGTCATCGACGGGATTCGAACCCAGGCCTTTTCCACCCGGTGTGGGGAGGACGGTGACGATACCACTGTGCTACCCGCGCAGACATGGATAAAGGGATGGTGAAGTTGAAAAAGAATACAGAGAGTGGTTATCAATAGGCACTGCTCTTCTTGGACTAATGTTATCAGTCCCCAGGGTTGAACGCTGAGCCTATTGTTGTTTTCAATATTTATTAATAATAAGGATGACGGCATATCAGCCATAATGTCATAGTTTGCACATGATACAAAGGTTCGCAGGGGTAGTTCACGACAATAATCAGAGTGAGCTACTGCAACAAGATCTAGGGAAATTAGATCGATAGGCTGAGAAATGGCAGTTGAAGTTTAACATTGACAAATGCAAGGGGATGCATATGGGTAGCAGTAATCTCAGAGTAGTACATCAACTCTGTAGTACTGCAGGGTAGTATAAAATGAAAAAGACCTGGATGTAATTATGCAGTCATATATGAAATTCTCTGAGTAGTGCAGATATGCTGCCAGGACAGTTCATAGGGTTTTGTCATATATTGTACATAAACTTTGCTAGCAGGGATAAGGTTGTGATCATGCCTTTGTACAAGGCCATGGTTATCTTGCATCTAGAGTATTGTATACAGGTCTGGAGGCCCCACTTCAGGAAGGTTGTAGATCTGCAGGAACGAGTGCAGAGAATTGCAACCAGCTTGGTGAATGGAACAAAAGTGTGATCTCACCTAGAAAGGCTTCAGTTCTGCAAACTGTAGCATCTAGAGCGTACGCACCTGCCAGGTGATTTTATTGAGGTGTTTAAGGTCTTGAATGGATTAAGTAAGCTGAATGTGAATGGCATTCTTCGTCTTGCTGGGACTACACACATGAGGGGACATAAATTTAACTTGTGGAAGGATGGTTGCAGGATAGATATGCGAAGTTGCCTTCAGCCAGCAAGGGGTTGATTGTTGGAACAGGCTTTCATCTATTGTTGTGGAAGTGGATGGTTTGAACAAATTCAAGGAAGAACTAACAAAAATCTTGGAGGGTATGGATGGGTGAAGTGTATATATATATATATATATATCTATATATTTGGCTGATTCGACATAAGCTTGCTTCTTGTATCATTTGCCACTACTACTATTACTACTAATAATAAGAAGAAATGACCACCGTTTAATCAAACGGTGCAACGTTCTTGTACACCAAATCTGGACTATTCGGGTATGTCTTGGTTACAACTCATAACTCAGATATCATTTCTATGCCTTTCGTAGGGCATTGTATAAAGTGCCCATGAATGGAATTTCAATTGTAATGCATCGTTATTCCGAGAAGGGAAGGAAAACGTTTTTATAACCACTCTCTTAACTTCCAGGATTAGAAATCGGACTGTTAAAAGAAGTTTTAGGAGGGCGGAAGGTTGACCGCGACACGCTAGTGCAGGCGTGTGTTCTTCAAAGACTGCGCACCCATTATATTGAATTCTATGTTGTAAGGAATTCTACAATGCTCCACAAAATTAACGGAACAAAATGTCTTTCATGAATATATTATTATGAACAGTGTCCCCACAGAGAATATTTGATATTATAGGCATCCTGGAATGCAAATTCCGAGTATCCAATACAAATCGAACTGCCATCTTACACAGCCGCACATTATGCAAATTATTTATGCCTATAAAAACAGGGGTTGCGACCATATCATTTCATTCCCGTTTTTTGGCTTGCTCAGTGTGCTGAGTTTGAAGAATGGGATTTGCCACAGAATCTTATAGACACTCTTATATCGAGAATGGTTCACCGCTGTCAGGCTTGTTTAGCTGTTGGAGGATATCATATTCTGTACTGATGTCATGTGAGCATATTTTCGACCATCTTGTATCGACTTCTGTAATGTGACCTTTTTGGTATTTCTTATACAACCCCTATAAATACCTGTCCCTTATATCTGTACGAAGTTTCTCGCTGTCTATTCCTTTCATCGTTATTCTATGGTATACCATCAAACCAAATTTTGTTCCGCTTTATTAAGAGCTGCACGATTTACACCACGTTTTCTGTGTGTTTTGTTTAATTTTGCCGAGTAGTATATTAACTACATGTCGATGGGATGTCTGTATATGAGGAAAGGGAGTACACCAAGATGGTTTCCAATAATTCCCTAAAAAATAAATAGTGGACATTTGGATATGTGTTACTGAAAAGGGCCGCTTATATATAGAACTCAGTTCAACTTCGTCTACTATTTTTGTGAAGAACAGTGCCACTGTAAAAGGGCCAGATATGTGTCAGATTAGTGTGAGTTTGTGTGGATTATGTGTGTGTTGTGGTGTTGTGCTATTCTGGCTAACTAGATGTATCAGTCACCTGGACAGATAATTCCGGGTTCTCCTCCACAGTACGGGAAGTTGGGCCAGTCCCAGTGGAGCATGTACTGTCTCAATTCGAGACTGTTTCACCTGATGTTGCCAAAAGGTGAGATTCCTCTGGAGGCCCACTCCAGAGGAGGGGGGGGGGAATAAAAAACAGTGGTGTTAGGTTAAAAAAAAGAGAGAAAACCTGGGAACCTTCTCCAGAGGTTAAAAAAATACATATATGTAAATAAATAAAAAATAAATCTGGGAACCTTTCCACAAAAATTATATATATATATATTCCTATATACACTCCTTCAATAATACTGTTCGTTGATCTCTTCACTGTAGCCAATCCTACCATCTCGCTATACCCTAATTAAACTACATCACTTCACCATTTGATTGTAAATAGACTCCTGACACGGCAGTACAAACAACCAATTATAGTTACAGTTATTTGCCATGGATCACTCCAGCATATACCAAAAAGATATCTGTTTAATACACATCCTAATTTGCTAAGATTCTTTTAGTTCCACAAATATTTATGGGTGGAACTAAAAGAATAATTAATAATAATATCTATTATCTGTAATTACACTATTAAGAAGGTAATAGTGTAATTACAGATAATATCTTTCAAATACTGTACAAGGATCACGTCATGTCATGTCAACCAGCCATATCTCCTTTTACCATAATGGAATGAATTACACAAATACCAATAAAAAAGTAAACAGTGGAATGTAGTAGTTCAAAATTCAGATTGTAATCAGCATGTGTGCGGAGGGGGGGATTGAACGACAAAGTAACTAAGGCTATTTGGCAATAGCAGTATCTACAATTCCGTATAACCTTCAGTTGGTTTACTGTTTGCTGGACGAAAAAAATAAACCCCAGTTTCTTGGAATGAAAACCAGCATTCTCTCCTGATACCGACTAACTCAACCATTTTGTCGAAAAAAGGCCATAAAAATTCCCCCGTTACTGAAGGAATTTGAACTGAGACCATTTCCAATTCGTGTGGAGAGGATGATGATTATATCCACGAGGTTCAGATCATAAATTCGAAATTCTAACATGCATTGTTGTAAACATATTTTTCTTAAACATGTTGTAAACAAGTTGTTGTTCTGTATAATATGTGATCATAATCTTCAGATTTCAGGAAAGAAGAGAGAGAGAGAGAGAAGTCAGAGGTTTAGATATGTTCTTTTTGTCTCCTTCACTATTCTCGAGAGATGTGGTTGTTGAAAGAAAGCTATTCGGACAGTTGACACCAAAAGAATGATTAACATATATAAATACGCAGATAGAGGTAATACGTTCTATTAATCGCTGTTAGACTTGGTAATTGTGCACATTCGAAACAAGAACATCTCTTTGTGAGAGTTGTCTTCCAAGTGGCCTATTTTCGTCTCAGGGATCATATTTTGATACTCGAGAAAGGAAAGGAAGACTTTGTGCTTGACATTCGGAAGACAATTCTGTGGAAGGTGATCCCTTTAAAAGAATAGAATTCTGATCATATCAGCTTTACAAAAATTTAGCTGCCACATAGTAGGTAGCTCTGAACAATGACGGATATATGGAAGGCATTCGCAGTTGTCTTTTGTTTGTCACCTCTCGGAGCAGCTGACACCGCTGACGTCAATGGCATCTACAATGCAGCCCTGGGGTATATGTGTGGTAAGTTCTGGTTTTTGAAACATTGCATTATTGCATATTAAAGTATGATATAATTCGAATTTCAGAATACTTCTCATGATACCACTGAGGGGATGAATTAGACTAGTTATACCGCCAAATTTCGACATTCGTGGTGATACTTTGGACAATTTTCACCCAAAACCACTAACTCGGACTTTTGAAAATTTGTTGGTTACAGGTCTCATTTTGACCAGCTAGTAAGAGCACGTAAATATGTGAAATTATGAACATACGTGGTATAATACATTAAATTACATACAGTAGCCATTAGAAACAAATACTACAAAAAGATATAAAACTGCAGGGGTGTATGTTTGTTTTAGATTTAATCTATGGGAGCTGTTTTTAGTTAGGGTATCTGGTGAAATAATCATCAGACTATAAAAACACATCTCAACAGCAGGCCTTCATTAGAAATGGATAAATGGACTTGTGACAAGGCTTGAGCTCTATTCTAGCTCCATTGGATGTTACGAGTGCAATGTTTCCTTCCTTCTCTTTGGCGATCGATCAGACGTCTGGAGATGTCAGCAGTATCAATCTCACTCGTTATGAGTTGGGACAAGATAGTAAGTTTCCGAGCAGCAACAAGTTGTGTCCAAGGGATCATTTGCATATTAGCAAGTATCACTGATTTCGAGATTGTCAGTGGGTTCACCATAAGTTCATTTAGTCACTGAAGGATCTAGTATTCAATGTTGCTGGATGGAGAGGAAGAACAGATTACAGAGCATACTGGGGCAATGCACTGTTGAGTATATTGTATCATCATTTTGATGTTGTTTATACCACAAAAGTTTCTGATTGATTTTCTGTATTGCTGCTAATATTTTGATTTTTTTTCCCATTGAAGTGCTGGAGAAATATAAAGTTCGCATTCCAGATCAACTCAAGATCTTTATGATATTTGACTTTCTGAATTCGGATATTGTTGATTTGAATAGTTATGCCATTGTTTTGTTTTCTCTTCGTAAATGACATTTGGTTGTCAGCTGATTTGGTTAATTTCAAATCTAATTGAGTTTAAGTAGATTTAATGTTCAACTAATAATTGAGTTGCCTGTCCAGTTTTTCTGGGGACTTGTTTTGGGTCATCAGAATGGATAAAGAGCTTGAGGTCGTCCGCATATAATAGCATACCAGGATGATTGGAGAAGCAAGGCTCAAGTGCGACAGCAAACAATAGGGTGTAAAGAACTCTACCTTGTGGGACGCGTCCTGTTGAAGTGATGTGTTCATAGGGAAACTGTTGGTAGGTGACTGAAAGGTGTCTCTCCTTTTGACTGCCAAGATTAGAATATTTCCATGGATCTAAAGTTTAATTAAAACGATGCCAGTTTATGTACTTCACTTCGGTAGCTCACTACGTACAAAAATGATGCTATAGCATTAACCTGTCCGCCAGTGAAACTTCCACGTGGTTTGAGGCTTTACTTTTACTTTAGTAAAGTTTTTAAGTTTACTTTACTTTAAAAGTTTGTAAATAGATCCATATTTACAAACGTTTTTGGGAAAACAAGCTTAGTTTCCTAATTTTTTGCAGAAAAATTTTCTGGAGGGAATCGAGAATTCGCAACTAAGTGGGCAATGGTCAGAGGTAAATTTGAATATTTGTGGAGTAAGTTGCTTGCTGGTAAGGTTGCGATATAGCAGTTATAGAATTTAATCAGTCCATGGATAACAGTTAAAAAAAACACGCACATACCTCAAATTCATATAGAAAACAAATATAATGACGTCACTTAACTGTTTCGTTCGATTACTTACAGATGTTTTGGCACCTGTACGGGATTTTGTGTGTCTTCAAGAGAGGCTGCTTGAATTTCCGGTAAGTATTATTTTTGATATTACTACAATCAATTTTATATATATTTTGCAGTTAGGATTGTAGTTCTATATCTTCATAAATGTGTTACATGTTATTGTGTATCTTGACACATGAGTTACTCCATACTCTGTTCTTTAAAAAAGTACGATACTTGATGGATCCTATTAGTTTTCTTTAGATCTGTAAAAGCTGGAGAGTATTAGTACTACGGGCAAGATCCTGAAGCTCTCTGAGGAATGGTTAAGGACAGGAGGTAGAAATCTGTGATAAATTGTCACTCTTCAAAGTGAGATAGGTTTTTAAGAAGAGTTGAGCACGTGCACCGTGTATTGAGTACGTGTATCGTGTTGTTGACGGGATTCGGGTTCG